>NC_143045.1:24842500-25142500 GCF_057628025.1 Oncorhynchus mykiss | reverse complement strand
GATTACTGGTTGACTTCGAGATGCATTTAGCCTTTTTGCCCTCTTAGTCGTTAGTCTGAATTTGCCCTGATATGTACAGTATACATGAATAAAGAAGAGCTGAAGGAAGCAAGAATGTCCTTTGAAGAAGTGAAGAAAACCGCATAACACCGAGCACACTGGAGGAAGCTTTTGTCAGATGACCCATGCTCCTCATTGAGTCAAAGTAAGTCAAGATTGTAGCTACCTCTGACAGTGTAGAGGTTTTGGGGTTGGAGGTGTAGCAGACTCATGTCCGGTGTAGTGTACTAGTTTGTAGTTCAGAGTAGCAGATTTACGGCCAGTGTAGCGGCGAAGGGGTGGTCTTCCCGTATAGGCTACATAAATGTACAAGGTTCGCCATACATTATCTTTATCCCTATAGAGCCTTATACCCACCGTGGGTAAGATTACCAGTGTAGACAAGACCAACAACACGCACTGTGGTCTGGTACCATCTATAGTTAGGTAATTTATGTTTGAATAATAGTCTAACATGTTCTGATATAAGTAGACATTTATAACAGACAGCGATGGGGAATAAGTGGCGTAAATATATTCCGAACTGCTGGGGAAACTGTGACTCGCTATACTTGTGCCTCACACTTTTGTCTTGTCATGTAGTATCAGCATCATCTACTGGTCACCAAAAATACTGCCACCAGGGAGGGGTTTAACTGGCTTTTCCTCAACGTCATTTTTTTAAAGATTGACAATGAGTCAGGTCCGTAACAAATTATTGTTTTGGGAACAGAACCCTGTATAGAGATTAGATGTTTCCTGATCTGTGAGAAAAATAAGCAGAATGTTGTTGACCCAGTTTTATCTTGCTCCATCGTTTTCCTCTGCCCTGCCAGTGAACTTTCACTTCTAACCAAATATGGTAAGGAGAGGAAGCATCGATATAGATAGAACATTTGACAACAGAGCAGACACACTGGCACCCAGTCTACTAAAATGGGGGGACTGAACAAAAAAATGCTTATGGTAAAATATTCTGACAAATACTCCCCAAATAAGACAACATATTGTACAGTACTAGCTATCCTCATTCAAATTCAGTCCAACTTTTTCGAGTAGCCTAACAGCAAAAATAACTTTGATTGGGCACAACTAGCCACCAGATGGCGCCATTATTTATTTTACGGCGTTTACTCTAATAATACTGCCATCAGGCGAAGTGTTGGGCAAAACTTTGATCTGACAGCGGTTCTTAACTGGTTTTGCCGGGGGACCCAAATTTGACAATAACAATTGAGTCGCGACCCATTATTATGGACTGTTGATGATAACATTTTATAATGTTGTATTGCAGCTGCCTTATTGGGCAGGTTTCATTTGCAAAATAGACTCTGTTCTCAATTATGGCATTAAAGAAAGTAATTAGGCTACACAGCCATATTAACTGAGAACACATGTATTATAAATTCAAGAGAATAAGCCATTTAATTAGGCGGTCGGTCCAGGAATGGGGTGTAATAAATGATCAGACTCAGAACATGACATCAAAACCAGTCCAATAATGTTAATGAACAGTAACACATACAAGTTCAATAATGTTAAACAAAAGCCAAACATGCCAGTCCTGTTCATTTATTGTGTGTGTGTGTGTGTGTGTGGCCTATCAGTGAGAAAGCAGGGGTGTTTCTTCAGTTAAATAAGTTTATTGAAGTCTGTTTGATAGGGCAACTCGGAGGTCATGCGGGCTGTCCAGTTAGTTTCTGCTTTTAGTTTTCAGCATGGCCATAGCAGAGAAGCCACTTTCACACAGATAGGTAGTGCTGAAGGGTAGCATGATTCTGAATGCATGACAGGATACTCTCCCATTACGCTGCTCCAGAACTTTGACAGTGTCATTTCCGGGTAGCGCATGCTCAGTCCGCGATCAAACGACAGCTCCACGAAAAGAGCCTATTCGTTGCTTGGCAACGTGACGCTTCCCATCTCAACTCGAAAGGGTCGCTTATCCAGGCGTCTTGTCTCATGTTCTCCTCCGGGAAAGACTCGCAAAACTTTCCCAGCAGTTTGACAAGATGCTGTTTAACGTTTTTTCTCAGTGTGTCGCTGTGCGCTTTGTTGATTATATTCTGAATTTCGAAATCAGCATTGGGAAACATGTCAGTCCCCCGGTTAGAAACATGATTGCCCAAACGGTAAACTTAATTTTGAAGGCATCCACTTTGCCCCTCTGTTCAAATCGATTGTGCCCCCTCCCCTGTATATAGCATATTTATTGTTATGTACTGTAGCCACCCGCACAGACAGCTGTGTGTTATGTGTTAGGCTAGTAGGTGGTTGTGTTGTACTTATCAGTACCCAGTGTTCGCGGGGTCCGACATGCCAATCAACCTGCTATCTGCCAATCACGGGAATGCCAGGAATGTTCTGATGCCGGGCATCCTTGCGGTTTGCGGAGTGGAGGGGGTTTGGGGGGATGGAGCATTGGAAGTTAAGACCAGGTTTAGCCTTTGTTCTCTCTCTTATGTCTGGCCTTCACAAGAGACAGTTACAGTAGCCTGTGTAAAGTTTGGTTAATAAACCGTCAATTCGTAAACTCAATCCTCTGTCTGGACAATTGTTCCTTTATGATCTAGTCAGGTCATTACAGTACATTTCTAGTGTTACTTTTTGATTTATTGGATTTTTTAAACTTTAGTTTATTTAGTAAATGTTTTATTAACTATATTTATTGAACTGCATTATTGGTTAAGGGCTTGTAAGTAAGCATTTCACGGTAAGGTCTACCTACTCCTGTTGTATTCGCGCATGTGACAAATAACATTTGATTTGGATACGGGGAGCGAGCACCAGCAGGTGCTTTATCATGCAGAGGTCCGCTGGCTTTCCGGAGTTGAAGTGTTGGGGGGGGGGGGGACATTATTGTATTGGTCAGTGAGGGAGTGCAGCGCGAAAACCCTCAGTCTGAACGTCGCTAGACATTTCACAACAGCGACCCCACTGCACGTGTAAAGTCACCAACAATAAAGGTGATATCCTTTCAAAATAAAAGTTTCGGTGCAGCAGTTGCTTTTCAAAATAATTTATGCAAATCAAATTGTATTGGTCACATACACATGTTTAGCAGATGCTATTGTGAGTGTAGCGAAATGCTTGTGCTTCTATTTCTGACTGTGCAGCAATATCTAATAAGTAATATCTAACAATTTCTCAACAAATACCAAATACACACAAATCTAAGTAAAATAATGGAATTAAGACTATATAAATATATGGAAGAGCAATTTCAGAGCGGCACAGACTAAGATACAGTAGATAGATACATATGGGATGAGTTATGAAAAATATGTACATTTTATTAAAGTGACTAGTGTTCCATTTATTAGAGTGGCCAATGATTTAAAATCTGTGTATGTAGGCAGCAGCCTCTCTGTGCTAGTGATGGCTATTTAACAGTCTGATGAGGTAGAAGCTTGAGGAAGAAGCTGTTTTTCAGTCTCCCGGTCCCAGCTTTGATGCACCTGTACTGACCTCGCCTTCTGGATGATATTGGGGTGAACAGTCAGTGGCTCGGGTGGTTGTTGTCCTTAATGATATTTTTGACCTTCCTGTGACATCGGGTGCTGTAGGTGTCCTGGAGGTTTTCCCCCGGTGATGTGTTGTGCAGACCGCACCACCCTCTGGAGAGCCCTGCGGTTGTGGGAGGTGCAGTTGCCTACCAGGCAGTGATACAGCCCAACAGGATGCTCTCAATTGTGCATCTGTAACAGTTTGTGAGGGTTTGAGGTGACAAGCCAAGTTTCTTCAGCCTCCTGAGGTTGAAGAGGCGCTGCTGTGGGTGGACCATTTCAGTTTGTCAGTGATGTGTACGCCGTGGAACTTCCACTTTCTCCACTGCTTTCCAGCCGATGTGGATACAGGGGTGCTCCCTCTGTTGTTTCCTGAAGTCCACGATCATCTCCTTTGTTTTGTTGACGTTGAATGAGAGGTTATTTTCCTGACACCACATGTCCTGTTGTTTTTTGATAAAGAGCAAATACCTACGCATGGGAAGCTATGCTGTAAGAGCTTTCATCCCCAAACCACTGCAGTGTAAGAATTGTAAAGGATTTGTCCATATTTCAAGTGTGTGCAGACGGACAGATTATACTGAAGAACTTGAGGTGGGGATCATAATCCTGAGTTCCTGGAAGGCCCTGTAAGGGTGAAGGAGTTTGAGGTGGGGATCATGATCCTGAGTTCCTGGAAGGCCCTGTAAGGGTGAAGGAGTTTGAGGTGGGGATCATGATCCTGAGTTCCTGGAAGGCCCTGTAAGGGTGAAGGAGATTGAGGTGGGGATCATAATCCTAAATTCCTGGAAGGCCCTGTAAAGGTGAAGGAGATTGAGGTGGGGATCATAATCCTGAGTTCCTGGAAGGCCCTGTACGGGTGAAGGAGATTGAGGTGGGGATCATGATCCTGAGTTCCTGGAAGGCCCTGTAAGGGTGAAGGAGATTGAGGTGGCAAAAGTGAGAGGTCAATCCAATCTCCGATGCGGAGGCAATTAAAATAATGAAGAAAACAAGTGATGCTGGTGAAGATATGGTAGCGGATGCACCACAGCCTGTAGTTAATATTTGCTTCCACAAGAAAGATACCCTGTGTTAATTTAAAAAGGTTGATTTCGTTGCATTCATTGCCACAGTTATAAACTGTATGGCACAAGTCTCAAATAAGTCTAATAAACTGGACATTATTGTGGCTGGCAGAAATTTGTTGGGGACATCTGAAGACTTGCAAGGGGTACTGGCACCTGAAGACCCGTCCTCACAGGTTCCCCTTGAGCCTGTGTAGGGATCAGATTTTTAACAGAAAGTTTTATTTATTTATTGGTAGTTTGTTCAGTTTTTTGGGAAACCTGTTTCCATCCTGCACATTAAATTGTGTGATCGCCAATATACCATAGAATAAGAAAACTCTGATATGATTGTCCATATAGATGGAGGGCGTAGCGAAGGCTACATTGAAATGAGGAGGGTAGTTTTGCTTGCAAGCTTCGTTGGTGGTCAGTCACAAATAGAGGGGAAGATAGCGCGTTAAAGTTGATCAATATAAGCAAACTGGTGTAGTTATCTAGCTGTTATTTGACAACTTAGCAGCTCCAACTAATTATTCAAGTTAGCTTGCCAGCTGTCTTTGAGGGCTTCTCAAGCGCATGACATTTTTATTAGTTTGTGTCGTCGTCTCTAGTTACCACAGCCACAAAGTCTTAATTATGGCTAAACCCGCCTATTTCTACAATTTATCTACCTAAAATCTGCAACTTTAACCACACTGCTAAACTGTTTCCTAACCTAAATTAAGACCAAAAGTACATTTTAGTTTTCATGAATTTTTACGAAATACCCCATTTTGACTTTATGGCTTTGGTAACTAGTGACAACTGTTTATGTGCTGCCGCGGCCATGTTTTTTTAACAATCTTGAAACGCGCATGCTCAAACGTAATTTCATTCGCAGTTGCGCCAACTCGGAGAGGATATTGCCGCTAGCAACATTGATGCATTTGATTTTTCATAACAAAAATACTATTATTGAGGAACCTGCACTCTTGGAAGAATAACAACAAAACGCATTTTGCAACCCTTGGTTGGAAATAACGCTTAATTTGCCATTTTACATGTTGTATATTCTGACTGTTGACAATGCAAAGTGGAAGCGAGCGGGTTTGCAGAATTTTCAAGCGTCTTCTCTTAGCTAGGAGCAGAAACAAGAACCATGGCTAGGCCTCACAGATACATTCACAGTTGTTCACCAACCTGACAACAAGACAGTTTAGAATGGGCTCAACGTTAAGGTTTGTGAGAAACTCATAACATTCGTGATATACTTGCCATTAGTTAGCAAGCGAACATTGATGGCTGGCGTGGCAAACTAACGTTATAGTAGCTAGCTAAGTTACCGTGGGTACAAGACAGTTGTCTAAATAGGTACTTTGGCTATCAGTCTAGTGTGTGTCTTTATCTTATTCAGATACAGCAGCTAGCTAACGTAGCAATTCCTAGCTTGCGTACGAGGTCGCTACGTTCGGCTAGATAACGACTGGGTCCGTTATTCCCTCTACAATATTCAGTAATAAACCGAGAAAGACAATTTGGAGGAAACAAGTGTTGGGGGGGGGGGGGGGGGGGGGGCTCGACAGAGCCACACTGGGCGTGGAACGAAACTAGCTAGGTTCCATAGCATAGGATTCTCTGCAAGAAGTCGTCGACTGCTTTGCTGGGTGAATGTGGGACAAAATGGAGACGCCAACGATTGTGTACGACTTGGATACCTCTGGGGGCTTAATGGAGGTGAGGCATGTCACTACAACGTTGCTAATTTCAGTTAAAATGCAACCTTTTAAGTTTTTTAACTATCTAACTAGCGAGCCAAATGGACATGGTTAGCTAGATAGCAGGATGGAAGCATATAACTATATGTTGAGGCTGTAATTTTGTTCTAACGCCGTTGGCTAGGATGAAGTTGAAGACAAAACACCTATCTTTGTGATGTGTAACTAGCCAGTTTATGGGAAACGTGCTATTACTCTAACTATAGCTTAACTACAGTCATATTTAAAACTATTTTTTGTCAGCTGCTTTGATCACTGCTGCATACGTTACAGTAAATACCCTAGTTTCCATCAGTAGGCGATTTATAGTTTACTGACCTAACTAGCTTTTATCAACAATTATGTTCCTGAGATTATACTGAATCATACACTTAACTTTATTTGTTTGATGTGCTAGCAACAAGGACAATAAACCTAAATGGGCAGTGAAGATAGTTCAATTTGGCGATCCAGATTTCTCATACGTGTTCAACTTGTTACAGCAAATTCAAACACTGCTCGCACCCCCCAAGTCAGAGGATGGCGAAAAGAGGAATCGGAGGAGTGAAAGGGACGTTCGGAGAAAGAGCAGGGCCACCAACCACGACATCTGTGATAGTTGTCATGAGGGAGGGGACCTTCTGTGTTGTGACCATTGTCCTGCCGCCTTCCATCTACAATGTTGGTATGTGTGAAAATGATACTTGTATCCCACTAGCTTGGTAAGGATCGTGCATATTTTGCTGGATTCAGAATGACTGCCGGCTGTCCTGTTTAGATAATCCAGCTTATTCCAGAACCTTGCCGCTGTGCAAAATACCACACTTGAGATGTTAAATTAAATGGGGGGTGGACTTGGTTAAAATTAACCGCTAAATGGTTGCAGCCAGCCTCCGCCTAAGTCTGCTTGGCTCCAGGCATCGTCTCTCACCAACTCTTAACTGAGAACGCTGGCTGAAAATGGAGTCGAGGCTGCTCTTCGAGCGTGGGCCTCTGTTTACAATATGGCGACCTAAGAAGAAAAACGTTTTATTCCAGCGCCATTTTACTGACGTTTCTCTTGACTTTTAGCAGGAATATAATTATGATATTAAAGCTGATTTACCGTGCTTATAACTCGATTTGAGATGAGCATATTATGTGCATTTTGGGGACATCCATTTAGACATTTGCACCACACAGTTGTGCAAGATCTGGATATGTGTCATGTTGGTTGATAGCTACAGTTGATGTCATATGAGCCAATAGTGCAGGTTTTGGTTGTGAACTAGGCTACAGTACAAGGCTTTCCACATAGAGGACTGAGTATAATCTGTCTTTGCAAATAGAACATTTGCATATCCCCTTGGGTGGTCATTGACTGTAAAATTTGCCATTGCTGGTAACTTTAGCTGTGTGATTTTAATTTCAGTTCCATCATACAATCACATTGACAACTGCCAATGCAGTAGCTGTATATCTTCTAGATTGGAAACAGAAAGCATTCCAACAATTAATTATGATGTCAGGCTGTATAAACTGGGTAGTAGAATATATTTTATGAGCATCGCAGCTAGGTGTTGTTCGTAGACCACCTAAAGCGAGACCAATTCAAGACCATGATTGTAATTGTGTGAAATCGCCATGATAAGGTAAACATGTTCTGTGTTCAGATTTCAAGAACATGTTCTTTAGACATTCAGAATGGTGAAAAGAAATGCATGCTTATGGCAAATAGAGAGCCACTCTACATATTACCAGTAACCCAAGTCTATAAAAGCTACAAATACAAAATATGTTACAATTTCCCTGGTCTCCCCTTACTAACAGTGAGCATGAAACTTTCAAACAATTTCCCATTTTTCGATTAATGTAAAGGACTCTAATATTACCAGTAAAGTAGGAGGCCCAGGTTTCAATAGGCCATAAGAAATTGTGTCAAGAAAGGAGTGTGGATATTTGTGCTGACTGAATGGGAGCTGTCTCTGGAAGAGTTTGTCTTCATTGCCCAAGACCGAGCAAAACATTTCCTGACACTGGTCTAGTGTCAGGAAACATTACAACATTATTGTGCTTAATTTCCCTGTGTTGGTGATTTTAAAGATAAAGTAAAAACAGTTTTCAATATTGACTAACTCCTGTTTTTTGACAAGTGGGCATGCCAGGCAGTGTCACATTAATCCCACTAGATGGAGACAGGCATTTAGAAAAGAAGCCATTCTAACAGTAAACACTCAAGCATTAAAGTAAGGTTTGCATTAGGTATTAAAAGGTGTATTTTGATATGCTATGTTGTGGTATTTTGAAACATAGACCTGTTCCAGCACAGGTCAATTACATCATCACAATACAGTAGCCCCTGGATTGATCTCTATTTTGAACTGATATGGAGCCAAGACACTTCATTTGTACATTACCGCAATAAGAAACCATATTGTTGCTTTGATCACATCAGATGATATCCTCCTCACAATCTCCAAAACACAACAGCCATTTGTTTGGATGTCGTAAAGGACCATTCGCCGAATCTGAAGAGATATATAGCTGGCTAACAACCACCTCTTCCAAGTGGAAAAAAACAATGGACAGAAACCTGCTAGCTAGCTGGGATTGTCTATAAGGAATCTGCCTCCCCAAAAAAGCTTCTCCCTGTGGGTGTGACACCTACTCCCTTTGCCTGCTTCACTGCTGCTTGGATCCCACCTGGCAATCTGTTCAGTCTGCCCTGGCCTGTCGTCGCCTCCAGCACACACGCACTGTTGGGGCGAGTGACTCTGAACTTACAATGGCTAGCCCCAAGTCGTTAGATTATTTTATTGTGCTTTATGCTATTTGCCTCATGAGTCCTGGAGGCTTTGTTGACTATGAACTTGCTTGTTTACCCGACTGTGGGACAGACTGTTTGTTTCCACACTCGGGACTCTGACTCTCTATTGGTTACAAGGACTCTTGGCCTCCCATCCAATTATAACCACATCTCTCCGGCTTTGTATTCACGTTGCCTGAGGAAATTACTGTACAATATGAACTTGTTGCCATCTAATGCACATTCAAATGTCATTAATCAACACTGCAGAGCTCACCCTGCCCTCTGCTGTGCCCTGATTGTATTACTGCTGATGATATCTAGAAATGTACATGTACACCCTGGCCCATCTACTGTTGCTAGAGCACAAGTCAGATTTGGGGCGATCTGCTTTACTGATTTAGCTTATTACCTAAAGTGAATCAATTGAAAGTGTGGGTTCACAGCTCCAATCCAGATGTTGGACATTACCGAGACGTGGTTAAGGAAGAGTTTTGAACACTGATGTTAACCTTTCTGGTTATAACCTTTTTCGTCAAGACAGATATTCCAACGGTGGTGGAGTGGCAATCTTTACCAAGGATCACCTTCAGTGCTCGGTTGTCTCCACCAAGTCTGACCCAAACAATTTGATTAATGCTTTAAAACCAGCTAAACTTTCAAATAGCTCTTTGTTAACTGTTGCTGGGTGTTCTCGTCTTCTATCAGCACCAGCCTGTACCCTAAATGCCCTAAGCTCTCTCCTGGCCCCTTACACTAAGTCTGCATTTGTATTGCTAGGTGACCTAAACTAGGACATGCTTAAACCACCTGACCAAATCCTAAAGCAATGGGACTCCCTAAATCTTTCTCAGATTATTACCAATCCCACAAGGTATGACTCCAAACATCCAGAAAATGTTACTCTCTACTTGATTTTGTCCTTAAATAAACCTGATAGGTAACAGTCTGGTGTTTTCTGTAATGACCTTAGTGATCACTGTTTTACATCCTGTGTTCGTAATGGCTGCTCAGTAAAACAACCTGTCCCGATTTTGTCATACACTTGCTAAAATACTTTAGTGAGTGAACCTTCCTTCATGACCTGGCCTCTAAGTTGGTATAAGATGCTTGGACTTTCTTTTTTGATATTTTCAGTGTTATTGTTAGGAAACACTCCCCCATAAAGAAAATTAGAATTTTGCATAGTTACTCCACCTCAAGAATTGCTTTTGGCGAAAGGCTCGGCACACACATACTCAGGCTGACTGGCTCTCGTTCAGGCAAATGAGAAATAAGTGCACTCAGGCTATCCGGAAGGCCAAAGTTAGTTACTTTAAGAAGCAGTTCTCTCTCTGTGGGTCTAACCCTAAGACGTTTTGGAAAAAGACCTGGAGAACAAACCCTCCTCCTCACAGCTGCCCGTATTAATGTTGATGTGGTTGTTACTGACAAGAAGCACATGGCCGAGCTCTTTATTCTCCACTTCATTAAGTCAGGATTCCTATTTGACTCAGCCATGCCTCCTTGCCTGCCCAACATTCCTGCTCCTCCCCTCTCTTCCCCCTGCCCGGCTACAACATTTCTCCTTGCAGGCAGTCACTGAATCCGAGGTGCTAAAGGAGCTCCTTAAACTTGACCCCCAAAAAACATGGGGTCAGATGGCTTAGACCCTTTCTTCTTTAAGGTTGCTTCCCCGATCATCGCCAAGCCGATCTCTGACCTTTTTAACCTGTTTCTCCTCTCTGGGCAGATTCCCATTGCTTGGAAGGCAGCCACAGTGTGTCCTTTATTTAAAGGTGGAGATCAAGCTGACCCTAACTGTTATAGTCCAATTTCTATATTGTCCTATTTATTAAAAGTGTTGGAATAGCTTGTCAATAATCAACTGACTGGCTTTCTTGATGTCTAGTATTATCTCTGGTATGCAATCTGGTTTCCACTCAGGTTATGGATTTGTTACTGCAACCTTTAAGGTCCTCAATGATGTCACCATTGCCCTTGATTCATGCTGCTATTTTTATTGACTTGGCCAAAGCTTTTGATACGGTAGACCATTCCATTCTTGTGGGCCATCTAAGGGTTGTTGGTGTTTCTGAGGGGTCTTTGGCATGGTTTGCTAACTACCTCTCTCAAAGAGTGCTATGTATAAAGTCAGAAAATCAGCTGTCTCAGCCACTGCCTGTCACCAAGGGAGTACCCCAATGCCTGATCCTAGGCCCCACGCTCTTCTTAATAGACATCAACAACATAGCTCAGGCAGTAGAAAGCTCTCTCATCCATTTATATGCAGATGATGCAGTCTTATACTCAGCTGGCCCCTCCCTGGATTTTGTGTTAAATGCTCTACCACAAAGCTTTCTTTGTCCAACAAGTGTTTTCTGCCCTTAACCCTGTTCTGAACACCTCCAAAACAAAGGTTGTGTGGTTTGGTAAGAAGACTACCCCTCTCGCCGCTGGTGTGATTACTACCTTTTTGAGGGTTTAGAACTTGAGGTAGTCACCTCATACTTGGGAGTATGGCTAGACGGTATACTCAACTTGGTTTCCTCTAATGTAATTGCTGCTCTTTTACCGACGCTGCCAAACGAACCCTGAGTCAGATGACCATCCTTCCCATGCTAGATTACGAAGATGAAATTTATAGATCGGCAGGTAAGGGTGATCTCGAGTGGCTAGATGTTCTTTACCATTCGGTCATCAGAATTGCCACCAATGCTCCTTATAGGACACATCCCTGCACTCTATACTCCTCTGTAAACTGGTCATCTCTGTATACCCGTCACAAGACCCACTGGTTGATGCTTATTTATAAAACCCTCTTAGGCCTCACTCACCCCTGAGATATCATCTGCAGCCCTCATTCTCCACATACAAAACCCGTTCTGCGCACATCCCTTGGTAGCTCATCTTTTCAGTTCACTGCAGCTAGCGACTGGAACGATCTGCAACAGACTCAATCATGGACACCGACACCTGTGGCTGCTTTGCGTGATGTATTGTTGTCCCTACCTTTCCCCAATAATGTTTGCACCATGTTTTGTGCTGCTGCCATGTTGTGCTGCTACTATGCTATGTTTTAGGTCTCTCTTTATGTAGTGGTGTCTCTTGTTGTGATGTGTGGTTTGTCCTATATTAAAATTGTATTTTTAATCCCAGCCCCTGTCCTTGCAGCAGGCATTATGCTTTTTGGTAGGTTGTCATTGTAAATTAGAATTTGTTCTACATTGACTTGCTTAGTTAAATAAAAAAAAACACTCCCCTATACCCTGATTTATAGCCTATGCCTCAAAATTGAATAGATGCTTTGTTTGGCATTAGCCCGTATAAAGTTTACATAGCAATTGATCCACGTTGGACCTATGAATAAAATGACAAGCAAAAAAGTCCTTTTTTTTTATGGCTATTTTTTTGTGGTTCCTACAGTAACCCACCATTGAGTGAAGAAATGCTGCCTCCTGGTGACTGGATGTGTCATCGCTGCAACGTACGGAGAAAGGTGAGGTTTCAACAATAAATGATACAACAGAGATGTTATTATGCTTCAAATGTTAACACCCATTTTCAATGTATCAATACGAGTCAAAGTATTGCAACAACCCTAGTGGTGGTGAATACTGTCTGATCCTAGCTGGTCTCTCACTGTCATTCCCAGAAGCGGGAGCAGAAGGCTGGGCCGACAAATGGCCTGCTGGAGAGGGAGAGGCCCCTCTCCAAGCGCTCCCCCCCCCCCGCAGCTGAACTGGAGCAGGGCACCACCACCATTACTACCACTACGTTGCGCCTGGACAGGCTGCCCCCTGGGGTCGGCGCAGCTGGACCCGGGCTGCGGGTGGCTGCCGTACATCTGGAGCGTCTGGAGCACCTTGAGCGGCGGGCCAGCAGCCGACCGGGCACGCCAACATCCAACACCTCCTCCACGGACACGGCCACCCCCTCGGAGGAGCAGAACGAGGCTGACGAGATGGCCAAGGCAGAGGAGGAGGTGGTGGTGGAGGCCCAGTGCTCGGAACCTGAGCAAGCCACCGCCACCCATACCCCCACACCACGGCTCCTCAAGAGGCCCTTTCAGCTGCTCATTGCCGCTGCAATGGAGAGGAACCCCTCGCAGTTCCAGCTGCCCAACGAGCTCACTTGCACCACAGCACTGCCAGGCAGCACTAAACGGAGGAGGAAAGAGGAGCTGATCATGAAGACTTTCAGGAGACCACCGCATGAGATGGACCCCAACGGCCTCGTTCCTCTGCCAGTCAGGGTTTGCTTCTCCTGCACCAGGTATGATTAGTCAATCAAACCCGCAACATCATCGTTAGTTATATCAACACAGATTATTCAAATACAATCTGTATTCAGGGAATCCAAATAGACTCCTTATATTTTCTGAGTTTGTGTATGTCTGCGTGCATTGGTTGGTTGGTTGACTTTGCTAATCCAAGCTTACGCTCTTCTCTGTGCTCCTTTCTATCCTATAGGAACTGCAGAATGGCCCCCCTGATTCAGTGTGACTATTGCCCCCTGCTCTTCCACATGGACTGCCTGGACCCCCCACTCACTGCCATGCCCACAGGCAGGTGGATGTGCCCCAACCATATGGAGCACTTGGTGGTAAGTGATGTAGCCAACCCCCCGGTGTCATCTGGTGGCCAAGCATCCTCGTGCATGGAGTTGGGGTTAAGTATTTTGGCAGGCTTAAAAACAATACGGATATGGTGATTTTTAGATAGGAATGGCTCTGTTTTCGCTGTACAGGGAAAAGGGTTTGTAGTTGTGTTTGGGTGATATCAAGCATCACCCATATGCAATAATATTGTGATATCTCTCAACCCTAGTATGTGGAAGTTATTCTGTTACTGACGTGACCTGTTCTCCAGCTGAGCTTTAGGGTCTATAGACGTGTTACAAGTGCATAGTGTCTGGCTACTGGTTGATTCAGGAGTAGACATCGCTCTTTTTCCTGACATGGCCTCCTGCCCTTTTCTCCAGCTGAACCGGCGGAGCCTGTCCCTTACCAGCCGTTGCAAGCTCTTAGACCAGTTCCAGGACAGAATATCCCAGCATGCAGTCAAGGTGGACTTCCTGCGATGGGTCCACCGACAGAACCCGCCTGTCCGCAGAGGTGTCCACCACAAGACGAAGGCGCTCAAGGTTGCTTACGCCCACTGAGTCTGTAAAAACCATATAATGTTATGAAATCCGTTTTTGCTTTTCAGTTTGAAATACTGTAGTGGTGATGAAGACAGATGTATTGATTTGTCAACGAATCTACATTAAGAGTGAATGTGAAGAAACACAATGGGACATCACTGCTCCTGTAAATAATGTTGTGTGTGGGTGTTTGTTTGCCCCTCCAGGTACCCGATGCTATTAAGTCCCAGTACAAGAACCCCCCGGCCATGTTGGCTCCTGCAGCGGTGCGTAACGGGGAGCTGATCTGTAATGGCATCCCAAACCAGGACTGCTCCCCTCAGCATTTTACCAGCCAGGCGGAGCAACAGGAGGTAGGCATGACAGACACACAGCACAAACTCACCCACTAGTATCTGTCTACTACACTGAGATTCAGTGGTTCCTTTGGGCTGTGCCTGAGACGCCACTAAAGCACTTGATAAAAAAATCACTGGACACTGGCCCAGCTAGAAGACATGGGTCCAGACATGCTAGGAATGACCTGCCAATTATTGAATGTGTAATAACTGTAAATTGATGTTTATTTGGAGAGTTGATGGATGGGTGAAGGTGCTTATTTTCACTGAAATGTTTTTTTTATTCGTTGTTCAGTGGCTTAGAGACGTCATGGCGCTCCAGTGCAGCATCATGCGACATTTATCTGGCAAGCAGAAGTCCTCGTCAGACTGGGACTCTGAACAGACAGACATTAAGCCCTGTGTGGCTTTAGAGAACAGCAGCACTCTGCCCCTTGCAGAAAGGACAGCTTCTGCCCTGCCTGCCCCCTGCTCTAAGCCCTGCAATACATCTGATGGCCCCCAGGGAGCCCCTGTATTGAAGGAACTCTCGCAGGGCCAGGAGAGCTGCTGCTGCACGGTGAGGCCCTGTCTGAAGTGCAGGAAACACAACGGACCCCTGACGGAACAGCCTGTGCAAGCCAATGGGCCATTAGCGTGTGACGCTGCCTCAGGTGCCTGCAGACAGACAGAGCTCCAGCTGCACATACTCAACCCCCTAGCCTCACTCCCAATCTCTGCTCTGGGGCTGCCCAATCACCTGAGAAGAGGGGTTGTGGTTAAAACGGAGAGGGGCAGCCCCCTGGAGTCTTGCACCCAGAAAGGTTGTTCCCCTTCGACGTGTGCAGCTACAGGGCAGGATGTCAAGAGTCAGGCCTACGGGACTCCTCCAGGCAAGGCAGGGGCCACCCCTCTGAGCTGCTTCAGTGAGCTGAAGCTCGGCCCCAGCCCCAAACTGGGTGTCCATGTCTTTACCCCACCCAGAGCCGTTAAAGACTCCAGCACAGCAAGACAGCCCACCACCACACCTCCCTGTCTCTCCTTAGGGCCAGATCTAAAGGGCAGCTCCGTGTTCCCCAGCTCCCTCTCCACCTCCATAGCAGACCTGTCTGGTGGCATGAAGGCCATGATGGAAGGGGATGGGGGTATGTAGATACCTCAACACCATTCTACCTGAACCACTGTTTAGAATTAGGCCTAGGTGATGAGCACCTCTTGCTGTCTAGTTTAAAAACAGAACTTTTTTGTTGTTGAATAAAGTATAAAACTTTACAGATGGCTGTGATACAGGATTGCTTCAAGCGAAGTCTATGATGACGTTGAAACATGTTCGTACAGAGATGGAGCTGAGTAACCTGGATGAGGAGTTGGTCAAACTCCTGGCCTGGCAGAGGATACAGCAGCTGTTTCCCCCCAAAGCGCCCCCAACCTCCCAAGGCAGCGGTCTAACCGCTCCTCCCACCATCAGCGTCGCCCTCAAACCTCAGTCTCCCGCACCACGCACAGAGGGTAAGACCCCGCCCCACTGCTGGCAGTGTCATTTTAGGGTCATAAGAATTTTACACAATAAAATGTAATTCCTCCAAAATCTGTCCCGATCACAGAAGAACCGAAGGTGCAGGCGAGAGCAACATTCTATCCACTCATGGGGAAGGGAGGAGCCATCAATATGTCTTATAGGACCCTGTACATAGGAGCTGGTAAGGACTGCCCATGCTGTATTATGAAATACTGTGATCTTTACTCAACATGGAACAGAGTCTCATCAGTCTTTCTCTCTCTGACAACCCACTGTAGGTGCTGACATGGATGTGTGCCTTACAAACTATGGTCATTGTAATTATGTATCTGGAAAACACGCCTGCATCTTTTACGACGGGGTAGGTTGTCTTGCCTGTTTGAAACACTGATAGCTTGTCGAACAAAAACTATTTTACCCCTTGCTGAGCAGTGAGCAATATTTGAAATAAAAGTAGCACTACAGACAACATGACCGATGGTTATCTTGTACCTGTTTGTAGAACACCAAGCACTACGAGCTGCTCAACTACAGTGAGCATGGGACCACGGTGGACAATGTACTCTACTCCTGTGACTTCTCTGAGAAGGCCTCCCCCAGCCCGGTTAGTGGCCTGGTGTCTAAAGTGCAGGGCATTGTCCGTAAGTACACACACACACCTCAGTATATGAACACACCTCAGCATATACACACATACACACACACACACACACACACACTTATCAATTTTGCTAAGTTTGAAACCCCCTATCTCTCCTGTGTGCAACATGTGGTTGGTTGTTTTGCCCCATCACCTTAAACCTGTAGACATAGGGTTTGGCCAGCATTGTGTGTCTGTAGGACACTTGTGAGTGACGGTGCCCTCTTTCTTCAGGCCATTGTAAGATGAGAGAGCAGGAGGAGGGGGCTGAGGCAGGGCCCGGCCCCAGGACTGGCCTGATGCCATCAGGAGGAGTGATGAGTTGCCAGCCCCAGGGAGGACCCAGGCTCTCCTGCAACTGTAAGGCCAGCAGTTCCAGCCTGATTGGTGGCAGCGGGGCTGGCTGGGAGGGCACAGCGCTGCTCCACCACGGCAGCTACATCAAACTGGGCTGCATGCAGTTTGTCTTCAGCATTGTTGAGTTCACCAGCAAGCAGCCCAAAGAAGAGGGAACCACTGGCATCGCCAATACCACCCCTGCCAGTACCACCCCCAGCCAAGAGGAGGCAGACAAACAGACTATCAAGCTCCACCAAGTGCACCTTGGTTCCATAGCCCAAACTCTCTCTTTTTCACCTCTTTGCAGTCAAACCTAAGGGAACCCTACAGAGCTGGTTGTCACGCAGGGAAAATAGATATTTTGTTTATACTTTCACGTTAAATTCAATCTCAAATCTATTATTTAGATGTCAATTCCTCTCGAAGATCATTGGACTTAAAATATTTCACTCATTTTTGCCAGTGTAGTTACATAACATTTCCTTATTTTTCAGCCAGCTCATGTAGCCCAAACATTTCATTTTATGATATTGAAATTGTAGTACTCACATTTTTGTTGGTGTGGCTACGTTAGCACCACAGGTAGCTAGTTATACATTCATGCTCCCTAACATGCTTATACACACATTTGTATGTACAGTGTATTAATGTCAATATGTTTGGTGCTTTTCAATTGGAAATCCTGTACATAAACCATTGTGGTTGTTTTTTTAAGCGTACAGTACCTCCCATTGACCTGTGTGCTCCATGCTGAAATCCATGGTGTAAATAGTGTCAACGTTTCAGCTCTCGCTTTAACACTCGTTCTTTGTCGGTTTCTGCCTGTCTGGAAAATACAGATTTTTTAAGAACAAACTTAAAAATGTCTCCTCCTGCTGCATTCTTGATAACTTTGAGACATGGGGTCAACAGTCTAAAATGCTTTTTTCAGTAATAAATCTTGAGTGAAATTTCCAGTAGGTGGTGGTCATGTACAGCTAGCTCTGGCAAAGAGGAGTTGCAATTGACTCTATATATACAAAAGTATGTGGACACCCCTTCAAATTAGTGGATTTGGTTATTTCACCCATACCCGGTGTATAAATCGAGCACACAGCCATGCAATCTTCATAGATAAACATTGGCAGTATAGTGGCCTTACTGAAGAGCTCAGTTAGTCAAATTTCTGCCCTGCTAGAGCTACCCCGGTCAACTAAGTGCTGATATTGTGAAATGGAAAAGTCTAGGAGCAACTATGGCTCAGCCGTGAAGTGTTAGCCCCCCCCCCATAAGCTCACAAAACTGGACCATCGATTGCGGAAGCTTATTGGAAAGGTGGTATCCTATGACGGTGCCACGGTGTAAGTCACTGAGCTCTTCAGCAAGGCCATTCTATTGCTCATGTTTCTCTATGGAGATTGCATGGCTGTGTGCTCGATTGCATACGCCTGTCAGTAACTGGTTTGGCTGAAATAAGCAAATCCACTAATGTGAAGGGGTGCCCACATACTTCTGTGTATATAGTGTACTTTTCGTCATGCAGTGTATGTATGTCTAAGGGTAAAACCCTTTTGCTCGGATTTGACTGTTTTTATCTTCCATGGCCGTGCCCTGAGAGAGCGACTCCGGTTTGTCCAGTTGCGCAATCACCAGATAAACAAACTGAATCCACTGTGAAGCTGATAAGGGTATGTTTATATTTTCACAGCAGCTCTCCAATGAGTTAAAATGAGCTTGTCTACACTCTTGAAAGCAAAGGTGTTTTCACACAGGAGAGAGAAGGATGTATACCTATTTGCTTGTCGGTTTGGTAGTTGGTATTGCATATATTTATCACAGTGTTGTGGTTAAAGGAAAGAGATGCACAAGTAAAGCAAAACTGCATGGGAAAACTTTTCCAGTGATTTCCATTCCTATTTTATTAATCAATGTTGGATAATCAAGACCAAAGATGAAAAAAGCATGTTTTAAAAAAAAATCTTCCCACCTGCATAAATGTAAAAGTAATATCATAAACTTTTATTATTCACCTTCCCATATAAGATTTTTCTTTAATACTTTTTTATGCCCACTTTCTCCAGGAAGTAACACAGGCATAGGGAAGATGACAGCGCTAGATCTGGCCAGAAGAGGTGCCAGAGTCATCCTGGCCTGCCGCAGCAAACGGAGAGCTGAGGCCGCGCTCGCTGACATCAAGAGGGTGGGAGGAGATTGAAAACTCTTTGACCAGTTTAGCCCCTATAATGGCCAGTAGTGTATGGCTAGTCTTTTTTTTTCTGCGGCGGTTTTAGGATTTCTCTATTATAATTTGTGTATGAAAATAGTACTGTAACATAGAAATGTGTTCTATAGGAGAGCGGGAGCAATGAGGTGGTGTTCATGCAGCTGGATCTGGGGAGTCTGAAGTCTGTTCGCTCCTTTGCTGAAACCTTCCTAAAGACTGAGCCCAGACTTGACCTGCTCATCAACAATGCAGGTGTGGCTTGCAGTGGTGGTTTCTCGCAGCGCTACGGCCCTCTTTCAATACACGCAACCTTGTACGAGACTTAATAACATTGTATTTAGTCTTGTACAGACCAGTGGAGGACCATCCTCAGTGTATTTCATAAAAATGTATTTTTAAACATTTAAAAAGTTATCCTTTTTAGATAAAACTATACTAAATATAATCACATCTCACCTAATAATTGATTAAAACACTATTTTGCAAAGAAGGTCTACAGTAGCCTCCACAGCACTCTGTAGGGCAGCACCATGTTGTAGCTGGAGTACAGCTAGCTTCTGTCCTCTGGGTACATTGACTTCAATATAAAACCTAGGAGGCTCATGGTTCTCACCCCTTTCCATAGACTTTCACAGTAATTATGACAAATGCCGGAGGACATTATCCAACCTACCAGAGCTCTTGCAGAATGAACTGTTGTTCACCCAATCAAAGGATTAGATAATTAATCTAGTACTGAAAGCATAAACTACAGCTAGCTAGCACTGCAGTGCACACCGTGTGGTGAGTAGTTTACTCAAAGAGAGAGACAATAGTTGGAACAGTTTTGAACAAATTAATTTATTCCAAATTGAAGGAGAAGCAAGAGAGAGTCATTTTTTCCCAATGTCACTTAGCTAGCAAATGAAGCTAATTAGTTTAGCCTACTCAAACACCCTGCTCAAACAGAGGGATGCTATGTTAGCTAGCTGGCTATGACTATCCAACACAACACTGGAACTCTTCCAAGTCAAGGTCAACTTCTGGATTTACAAATTTACTGCCACCGGGGCCCAACGGTGTAACTGCTCACTGACTGTGTACTGTAACGTTACTGCATGATTGTAGGGGTTTACAAACACATTAGTTATATTAGCTATGCTGCTGTCTATGACGTTACTTTAGCAAATATGGTGACAACGATGTAAACTGTGTGTAGCGGCTTGGAATTTTGTATTTATTTAAACTGGGATAAACATACCTGAATTTGTCCAATAGAAACTCTCGTTGCAACTGGACTAATGATTACACCCTAGATCAGCTGGATGCAGGCAAGAGTGTGCAATGCGGTATTGAATGTGTCACTGTCTGTCCATGTGTCTGTCTGTCATAGGCTAGGTTGTAGCAACCTCATGGGTATAGGGAAAATGTTAGTGTCATGTAGGTTCCTAAACCTATCGCTGTTACATTGAACTGGGTGAATGGAATATGAATGAGGGTCATCCAATATACTGTAATAGAAATAAGGCCATGCTCATGGGAAAAAATAAATAATCCTCCCTCATCTTAAATGGCACTGACCACTACTGGTACAGACAGCCTTTTCCAGATGGACTTGAAGTTAGTTCTTAGTGAGGTGTCACAAGAGCCTGTGTACAGAGCTGGAACATTTCATAGAGCTGGAACATTTCATAGAGCTGGAACATTTCAAAGAGCTGGAACATTTCATAGCGATTGAACATGCAGCCAAGGTGTTGTAGGCTACAAATTATGCTCCAGCCAAAAGAGCTCGCTGGACTGCTGTCTCAACTAACCAAGCCCACCAACCATGGCACATGGTAATACCCATCCAATATTACCCACGTAATATCCTGACACCAGTGTAGACATTTTGGAAGTGAGGCAGCTGGTATCAATCTGAGTAAAACATGTTTTGTAGTATTTCATGAAGCCAAAATGGAAATAAGTTACTTCCCCTTTGTTTCAGGTATTTACATGCCAGGCACCACAGAGGACGGCTTGGGGATGATGTTTAGTGTCAACCACATCGGTCCCTTCCTGTTGACCAACCTGCTGTTAGACCGTATGAAGGAGTGTGGTCCGAGTCGAGTGGTCAACGTGTCATCCATCGGTCATAACTTCGGCACCATCGACTTCAACTGTTTGAGCACTCACAAGGAGTTAGGAGTTGGAAATTCTGCCACAGATGTTTTCAACATCTACGCCAACAGCAAGCTGTGTAATGTTCTCTTCACGCATGAGCTGGCCAAGAGACTGCAGGGCACAAATGTTACCTGCTACACCCTTCACCCAGGTGAGTGCACTATATCCCAGTTATGTATAAAATCTTCATTGTGCCCAAGTATGGGTTAGAAGGACTTGTCTTGTATTGATTAGTTGAAATGCAGTATTTTTAAGCATCCCCCGCCTTGTGGATGGTGGGTGGCGATATAGGAGGATGGGCTCATTGTAATGACTGGAGTGGAATGGTGTCAAACACATCAAGCATATGGAAATCACATGATTGGCTCTGTTTCATTTATTCCATTCCAGCCATTACAAAGAGCCCATCCTCCTATAGCTACTCCCAACAGCCTACTCTGATCCCCATGTGTCTGAATAATAGTACATTTATTGGTTTGCAAGTTTTAACCAATATAAACGTGGGTTTATTTTGTTTTTCAGGAGCCATCAACTCTGAACTGTTTCGCAATGTCAGCAAGGTGTTCATGATTCTGATGAAGCCTTTCCTCATGTTCTTCTTCAAGGACACTGTGGCGGGGTCTCAGACCACCCTACACTGTGCCCTGCAGGAGGGCCTGGAGCCCCTCTCTGGATGCTACTTTTCTAACTGTACAGTCAGGAACCTCTATGCTAAGGCCAGAGACAACGCGGTGGCCAAGAAGCTATGGGAAGTCAGTGAGAGTCTGAGTGGCCTATCCTCTTAAGAAAACCACTGTGAATCTCCAGTTTTAACTGGGCTTCAACCTACTAACCAATATGCTGTGTTCTTTCAAAACAAATCTGTCATTCTTTCAGTTTTGCTTTATAAAATGTACATGAATAGAAATATATGGATGAAGCGCTTGCTTTTTCTTACCTAACATTGATTTATGGGACATTTAATTAGAGACATTATTTATATTTCTTACAAAACAGTAAATAAGCCTAAAATGTTAAGAATGTTTGTCTTGATTGTTTGTTTTTTGATGGCTCCAACTACTATTCATAGCTTTTGCCTAAGTATCCTCCTAACCATTTATCAGCTGAATTAGAATTTAAAGATGGCACTCATGCCTGCCCTACAGAGAGAGAGAGATGAGCATGAAAGCTTCAGTAGAAGAATCCAAACAAAGCAAATAAGAAGAAAAGCTAAAATGCCCTGTGCTGTCCAATGGGGTGTGGTTTAAGCTTTCCCGCTACTCAACAGAAAGTAGAGCTCTTTGCGCTGCAGAGTAACCATGAGAATAAATCAAATCAAATGTATTTATATAGCCCTTTGTACATCAGCTGATATCTCAAAGTGCTGTACAGAAACCCAGCCTAAAACCCCAAACAGCAAGCAATGCAGGTGTAGAAGCACGGTGGCTAGGAAAAACTCCCTAGAAAGGCCAAAACCTAGGAAGAAACCTAGAGAGGAACCAGGCTATGTGGGGTGGCCAGTCCTCTTCTGGCTGTGCCGGGTGGAGATTATAACAGAACATGGCCAAGATGTTCAAATGTTCATAAATGACCAGCATGGTCCAATAATAATAAGGCAGAACAGTTGAAACTGGAGCAGCAGCACGGCCAGGTGGACTGGGGACAGCAAGGAGTCATCATGTCAGGTAGTCCTGAGGCATTGTCCTAGGGCTCAGGTCCTCCGAGAGAAAGAGAGAATTAGAGAGAACACACTTAAATTCACACAGAACACCGACTAGGACAGGAGAAGTACTCCAGATATAACAAACTGACCCTAGCCCCCCGACACATAAACTACTGCAGCATAAATACTGGAGGCTGAGACAATAACTTTATGGTAAGGAATTCTACACCATGAGAATAACTTTACGGTAAGGAGTTGTAGACCATGAGAATAACTTTATGGTAAGGAATTCTACACCATGAGAATAACTTTACGGTAAGGAGTTGTAGACCATGAGAATAACTTTACGGTAAGGAATTTTTAGACCATGAGAATAACTTTACGGTAAGGAATTCCAGAGGGCGCAGTGTGTGCTATGGGTTCTCTTTACTGAGTGCTACACAGGATCTGAAAGCTCAATGGCTGCCTTTGTTCTTGTGGCTGGAGTGGTATTGGTGGCCTATATGACTGTTTTTGTCAATGCTTCCTGTATTTCCCCACATTGACACAGGAGGAAAGTTCATGGCACTTTTATGTAATAATGTAGAGTAGATGTACTTTTCTTTGTCTGTACATCGTTTCATGTATATAGCATTCTTAAATTCGTTTGTCTTTGTATATTATTTCATTGGGGATTTCCCTGGTTGTAAAACTCAACGAACACACTGCTGCAGGTTGTAGGGGAGACTGGGGGCAATTGTAACAGGGGGTGTTTGTAACAATTAGAACTTCTCCAAACAGAAACAAGTTAGAGTACAGTACATGCCCATTTAGATTATCTTCCTGGTTGAAGAGTTTCAGACAAATATTGCACTGTATTTTCTTGTACTGTCTGAGCCTTAATGTCCAAGAACTCGAGCTAGCATCATTTTCATCACTATCTGTTAGTTAAACATTGACATTGTTGTCTCTTGCTAGGCACATGAGGTTTTGTGTCATGGCTGCTGGGTTGGGGGCAATTGTAACACAGTGTTAAAATGAACCTAAGCCAAATGATGAAAAAAAAAAAAAAAAAAAAAGTGATTTTAACTTAAGATTTTTATGAATTATACAAAACTAACATTAAATATCCTTGGGGTCCTGTAGATTGCCAGATAAGTTGTCAACAGATATCATTTGGGCACCATCAGACTATTCAGATGTTTTGAGAGGAACTGAATGGCCATTCACAAATGGGTGTTACTGTAAATATTGGTTGGTTACTTAGACATAATTTGATAGCAAAATCATTACATATGTCTATGATAATGTGATAATTCAAACAGAAGTATTTGAAGTTGAATTTATTTGGTTTATTTTTTAGGTGTTACATTTGACCCTGGCACTGGGGGCAAATGAAACGTCCAGACTGTGGATTAAAGTCAGTATTGTAACCCGACTGTTTTATGTACTGACCTATGAATGATTAGGAGACTGATGTAAAAAAAAATGACAGGCATAGTTCAAGTGGTCTATATATAGAGTAAAATATATATTTTTACATTTGCCTCCGATCTCCCCTACATTGCATTGATCCTATAAATACTAATTCTCCAGGAAGTAACACAAGCACAGGGAAGATGACAGTGCTAGATCTGCCCAGGAGAGGTAGCAGGGTCATCCTGGCCAGCCACAGCAAGCGGAGAGCTGAGACCGCTCTCGCTGACATCAAGAGAATGAGATGTTCAACAATCTGACTTTCTTCACATTAGCACATTTTATTACAACACAACCCTCGTGCGGTGGCAGTCATAAGTCGAAGTGAAAAGAGGCGTTTTGGAAAATGATAAATCTATGAATGGTTCGGCATCAATTGTTCAATTAAATTGGGACAGAGTAACAAAGAAATGCCTGTGTCCTGTAGGAGAGTGGGAACAATGAGGTGGTATTCATGCAGCTGGACCTGGGGAGTCAAGTCTGTTCGCTCCTTTGCTGAAATCGTCTTGAGACTGGACCCAGATTGAGAGGTGAAGGAGGATTGAGGAGGTATTGTTGGACCACTCTTTTTCTGGGTGTATCTCGATAATTCTAAACTTTTCTCTCTTCCCTCTACCCTTCTTTATTTGTGCTGACATGGCAGGTGAAAGCAATACACCTGTCCGGTTCCTTTGCATCATTACAGGATGAAAGAAAGGCTGTGAGGAGATGAAGCTACTTAAGACTATTGAGATGCACCCTGAACTCCCATCAACCCATAGAAGTGATTACGGATGAATGATGTCTCGTTTCCTCTCAGGTATTTACATTCAGGGCAACACAGAAGACTGCTTGGGGATGATGTTTGGTGTTAACCACATCGGTCATTTCCTGTTGACCAACCTGCTTCAGGACAGTCGAGTGGTTAATGTGGCGTCCCTGGGTCATAATTTTGGCAAAATGTATTTAAACTGCTCGAGCACTTAGGGAGTAGGCAAGTCTGCCATGGATGTCTTTAACATCTACAGCAACAGCAAGCTGTGTAATGTTCTCTTCACCCATGAACTGGCCAAGAGACTGAAGGACACAAATGTTACCTACTTCAGCCTCCACCCTGGTCAGTGCTGCTAAGTCAGGTTTATAAAGCTTTTGAATGTAATGGTATCTGCAGTTTTCAAGTTAGTTCTACCTTGGTTGAATGTAAAGTAGAATAAAATGCCTAATGATCCAGTCCAAGCTCTCCTCTGTTCTGGCACCCACCCCAATGGTGGAACAAGTTTCCCCCTAATATCAGGACAGTGTAGTCCCTGACCATCTTCCGACAACGTCTGAAAACCTACCTCTTTAAAGAGTATCTTAAATAAATCCCACAACGATATGTTGTCTCACCTAGCTATCTTAAGATTAATACACTAATGTAAGTCGGTCTGGATAAGAGCGTCTAAATGACTAAAATATATATATTTTTTAATATATGTTTTATGAATGGATAACTCAACTCTAGTGCTTGTGTTTTTTTTCTCCTGGGTTTAATCTAACCTGAGCTGGGCCGTTATGCAGACACTGTATTGTTAATGCTGTTGAAGGTCATCTCCATGTTGTTCTTCAAGAACACTATGTTGGGGTGTCTGACTGACCTGGATAAATGAAGACAGCTTGTCTGTTGAAACATTGGTTATTAGGTTATTAAATTATTGCATCTGACCTCCTAGAGTGTGCCGCTCTCCTTTTTCTTTTTCAGGGGTGTCAGACCAACCTGGAGCCCCTCTCTGGACGCTACTTCTCCAACTGTACAGTCGTGGCCAAAATCTTTGAGAATGACACACATATTAATTTTCACAGTCTGCTGCCTCAGTTTGTATGATGGCAATTTGCATATACTCCAGAATGTTATGAAGAGTGATCAGAGGAATTGCAATTAATTGTAAAGTCCCTATTTGCCATGCAAATGAACTGACTCCCCAAAAAACATTTCCACTGCATTTCAGCCCTGCCACAAAAAGACCAGCTGACATATCAATGATTCTCTCGTTAACACAGGTGTGAGTGTTGACGAGGACAAGGCTGGAGATCACTCTGTCATGCTGATTGAGTTTGAATAACAGGAAGCTTCAAAGGAGGGTGGTTCTTGGAATCATTGTTCTTCCTGTCAATCATGGTTACCTGCAAGGAAACACGTGCCGTCATCATTGCTTTGCACAAAAAGGGCTTCACAGGCAAGGATATTGCTGCCAGTAAGATTGCACCTAAATCAACCATTTATCAGATCATCAAGAACTTCAAGGAGAGCAGTTCAATTGTTGTGAAGAAGGCTTCAGGGCGCCCAAGAAGGTCCAGCAAGTGCCAGGACCGTCTCCTAAAGTTGATTCAGCTGCAGGATCGGGGCACCACCAGTACAGAGCTTGCTCAGGATTTCAGCATGCAGGTGTGAGTGCATCTGCACGCACAGTGAGGCAAAGACTTTTGGAGGATGGCCTGGTGTCAAGAAGGGCAGCAAAGAAGCCACTTCTCTCCAGGAAAAACATCAGGGACAGACTGATATTCTTCAAAAGGTACGGGGATTGGACTAATGAGGACTGGGGTACAGTCATTTTCTCTGATGAATTCCCTTTCCGATTGTTTGGGGCATCTGGAAAAAAGCTTGTCCGGAGAAGACAAGGTGAGCGCCACCATCAAATCAAATCAAATGTATTTATATAGCCCTTCGTACATCAGCTGATATCTCAGTGCTGTACAGAAACCCAGCCTAAAACCCCAAACAGCAAGCAATGCAGGTGTAGAAGCAGTCCTGTGTCATGCCAACAGTAAAGCATCCTGAGACCATTCATGTGTGGGTTTGCTTCTCAGCCAAGGGAGTGGGCTCACTCACAATTTTGCCTGAGAACACAGTCATTGAATAAAGAATGGTACCAACACATCCTCCGAGAGCAACTTCCCCCAACCATCCAGGAACAGTTTGGTGACTAACAATGCCCTTTCCAGCATGATGGAGCACCTTGCCATAAGGCAAACGTGATAACTAAGTGGCTCGGGGAACAGAACATCGATATTTTGGGTCCATGGCCAGGAAACTCCAGAGACCTTAATCCCATTGAGAACTTGTGGTCAATCCTCAAGAGGCGGGTGGACAAACAACAACCCACAAATTCTGACAAACTCAAAGCATTTATTATGCAATAATGGGCTGCCATCAGTCAGGATGTGGCCCAGAAGTTAATTGACAGCATGCCAGGGCGGATTGCAGAGGTCTTGAAAAAGAAGGGTCAACACTGCAAATATTGACTCTGCATCAACTTCATGTAATTGTCAATAAAAACCTTTGTAATTATACTTCAGTATTCCATAGTAACATCTGACAAAAATATCTAAAGACACTGAAGCAGCAAACTTTGTGGAAATTAATATTTGTGTCATTCTCAAAACTTCTGGCCACAACTGTACAGTCAGGAACGTCTAAGGCCAGAGACGGTGGCCAAGAAGCTATGGGAAGTCAGTGAGAGTCTGTGTGGACTAGTGAAAACCTACCCCTATGACCCCTTTGTGTGCAAAATGATTTTTGACATTTGAGTTGACTTACCCTTTAAATCAACCAACAGTGTCAGGTATTCTAAAAGTGCTTACTCATGTGTGATTTGTATCTAGGATTGATCTTGTGCATTAACTTCTAAGCTCTTAGGCCTACCCCACGTGACTTAGGGTGTTCCACTCTGCCCTAGTAGATATCATATCTGGAACATAATGAAAGGACCCACCCAAAACGGTGGATGTTGGAATGAAGAAGCATAGGCTTACTGGGCAATTCAAGACTGAAGGGAATAAAGTACATGTTGCTCAATGAAGCTGTTGTGTATTCATTGGTGGTTGTATAATAACTGTGCCAGCACCTAACAGCGCATCCATTCATATTTCAGATCATGTATTCTCATTCCTCACCCAGCTCTCTACATGCGTAGCAATTGAGCCTTGGGAACAGCATTTATAGATCATGTGGATATAGCAGAGGAGCTGATGCTGTTTGTTGCCTTGATCATATGGATTGGAATAAAAAATACTGGTGAAGAGTACTGAAATATCCTACTTTAGAAGTAAAATTACTGGTGTAAAAAGTACTCAGAGTAAAAGTAATTGAGTTACTTTTAAAATATAAAAATTGACCTTGATAATTAGCTAAGATTACCTGAACCTGAATGTAATGATGCCTGAGTCGTTTGTGATTGGGAATATTTCATTATTCAGAGTGATTCACTTGAATGAAGTAGAACGCCTAAAGAGAAAATAAACTACTACACTACCCACAAATGATTTTGATTAGAATGTATACCTTCAATATGGAGCCGATTTTTATGCAGATTACAAATACGACATCTGGTGGAATACTTCCGTACAGCAACTATAAATTAAACCCGGAAACGCTTGGTGTAATAAAACAAAAACGGCGCATGCTGCAGCAAGTTAGTCTGCTGAACTTTGCTAGCTTGCAAACGACATTACCTTACCAAATTTAGAAACAATGCTCGGTACTGTAATAATGTGTTAAATTTGCGTTGTATTTGATACTTTATTAGAACGTGTTCAGCGAGTGAAGATGCTGCTGTGTGACACTGAAAGGGAAGACTGCTTTTGTAACAGTTTAGTTAGGCAAATGTTGTTGCCTTGCTACGTGATGGGGACTGTTTTAGTGTGATCACGTTTCAAGTGCGTTCATGCTGAAGACCTTTACATTCAAGTGTGTTTTGTTGTTCCCTAGGGAGCAACACTGGTATTGGAAAGGCTACTGCTTTGGATTTGGCCAAGAGAGGTGCCAGGGTCATCCCTGCCTGCCGCAGCAAACAGAAGGCAGAGGCTGCTGTCTATGATATCAGAAGGGTTAGAGGAGCCTTATAGATAAAATAAATAATGTAAATATAAGATTGTGGAGTTGGCATCTCAATACATACTGATTTGAGATTTGTTTAAGCTGTCTGAAAATGTATGGTGTTTGAAATCCACAGTTTGATTCCCCCTCTGTTTTATAGGGAGCCATGGGAATGAGGTGGTGTTCATGCAGCTGGATCTGGGGAGTCTGAAGTCTGTTCGCTCCTTTGCTGAAACCTTCCTAAAGACTGAACCCAGATAGGGCCTGCTCATCAACAATGCAGGTGTGGCAGAGAGGGAATGTAAACATGAATTCCCAAAACATAAAATGTACTTTCTCTATTAAATTAACCCTAATGAATCATGGATAAAATAATTCTCAATTGATGACAAATACTTGGCCATTATGTGTTGTCTAACTCCCTCTGATCTCACTGTGTGTCACCTTGTTTGCCTAGACACTTTTACCCCTACCTACATGAACATACTGTATTACCTCAACTCCCTATTTCTTTCTTTAGCAAATATTTGTCTTTTTAGCTTTTTTTTTTTACATTGTTGGTTATGGGCTCGTAAGTATTTCACGGTAAACTCTACACCTCTTGTATTTGACGTATGTGACCAATACGATTAGATTTGTTTTAGGAATGCTGGGGCCTGGCCACACTGAGGATGGGTTTGGCATGGCGTTCAGGGTCAACCACCTAGGTCACTTCCTGTTGACCTGCTTGCTGCTGGATCGGCTGAAGCAGTGTCAACGTGTCGGCTCACCTACACCGGCTAGGCTCTGTGGACTTTGTCCTCCTGGGTACACACAAGGATCTGGTGCCAGGCCAGTCTACCTGGCTTAACTTCAGGGCCTACTGCCACAGCAAGCTGTGCAATGTGGTCTTCAACCGGGTGCTGGCCAACCGCCTGGATGGGACAGCCTCCGCCCAGGTCAGTAGCCCTCCGCACAGGTCAGTAGCCCTCCACCTAAAGCCTCCGCCCAGGTCAGTAGCCCTCCACCTACAGCCTCCGCCCAGGTCAGTAGCCCTCCACCTACAGCCTCCGCCCAGGTCAGTAGCCTGAGAGGGGAGCTCAGACCACCCTGCACTGTGGGCTTTAAGAGCGTATTGAGCTGCTGAGTGGACGCTACTTATCTTCCTGTGCACTACAGGACGTCGGTGCCAAGGGGCGGGATGATGCTTTGGCCAGGAAGCTGTGGGAGGTGATTGAGAGGCTATCCGACCTGTCCTGAGAGACTGGTTCTAGCCACGGCAAAGATTTTGGAATATACTGACAAGATATTGGACACTGCTCTCTAATGATGGGAATCAATGTCCGTGAAGGCAAACACAGGCGGGAGGAGGTGGGAGCAGGCTTCTCACTCTCTCACTCACATCATGCCTAGACCAATGCCTTGTTATCACCAAGGATGGCTTTTAAATGTATGATTTTTCCTTGAATATTGGAATTCATTCCTTTTACATTGTTATTAAATATTTGCGTTTATATTAGTTATGACCATTTCTTGATCTTAGTCAGCAATAACTTATACTTGCTGGCACATTGCTATTTATCTTTATGGAGTCAGTTAATAGACTAATAAACAAATTACTACAAAGTATGAGGCCAGGTGAGTAATATAATGTCCTCCTACACAACTGCTTTATATTTTATGTATGTATGGATGGCAGGAAGGAGTCATCGCTCTCGCTTCACCTATTCCTCTATGGCCATGGTCCTAGTGGCCTTTAATGACACATGAAGAAAGGGCTGTAGTGAAATCTGTTTATTTTTGTTTTAATGAGAATCATTTATACCGGTTTTGTGGCACAATGCCATGGAAAGGGATTGATGACTGAACTTTCCCACAGTTATCAGTCCAGCCATTCATTACATTCACTAGGACAGGGTAGCTACACTTAAATACTCACCATGAACTTGCAGAAACTGAAGGAACTGCAGTTATGGTATGTCATGACACAACTTGTGTTCAGCACAGGGTAAACAAAAGATGGGACCCAACCCAAGTAGTGGTCCTAAGGATAGATGTTCTTCAGAACTTACTAATAGTATAATAAACAAACCAGGTTTATGTATAGATCTGTTGAAATGCACGTGGTAAATCATTTACGGGCTGTTTAGTTTTCAATTTTTCATTGTGGTCAATGCGAAGATATATTACACATTTCAGTTCAGCATTGATAAACAAAAAAAATGCTACCAACCATTTTGTTGAATGGCTCACAAAGTTCTGTTTTTGCTTCTGAATGAAGTTATGCTACCAGTAAATGGATGTGTTGTACAATGTACAGGTGTGTTCATACCCCTGTGTGGCTGTCATGTTTTCCTTGTACACCAGGGGGCAGTAGCGCATCACCGGTCATGCCTTGTAACATGAGTTTGCCTCGTAAAAGGCATGAACTGTAATACACAATGTTATTAAATACTTGCATTTATATTCGTATCTAATGATCATTTCTTGATCTTAGTCAGCAATAACTCATAATGCTTTCTTTATGGAGACCGATAATATACATTTTAATAGACTTTGTTAAACAAATGACAAAGTTCGAGTATTGGGCCTGGTGAATAAAAGAACGTCCCCCTACACCACTGATTAAAATGTTATTTTTGCATGGTTAGAAGAAAGGGAGGAGTTATTTATGTCGCTTTGCCTATTTCTCTATGGCCACAGTTCCCAGGGGCCTTTAACAACACGGAGTGAAAGCATGTAAAGTGAACAAAATGACTTTCCGATGAATGATGTGCCATTCTGAAGAATGTCCTACTACAGGTCCAATGGACTTACATGATGTGCTTATTATCTCACAATATTCAGGGAAGGAAAATTACAAGTAAAAAAAATAGGAGCACTACTTGGGTTCCATACAGAACAGATGTTCTTCGTGGTTACTCGTTAACCACGAAGAATCACTACAGACCCTGGCTCGATTCAAGGCTGTATCACAACCGTCCGTGATTGGGAGTCCCATAGAGAGGAGCACAATTGGCCCAGCGTTGTCGGGGTAGGCCATCATTGTAAATAAGAATTTGTTTTAACTCCCCTGCCAAGTTAAATAAAGGTTAAATAAAATAAATACAAATTCCTTCTCCATCAATCTTTACAGTTGGCAATATGCATTGGGGCAAATAGCGTTCTCCTGGTCCGCCAAACCCAGATTAGTCCGTCGGACTGCCAGATGGTGAAGTGTGATTCATCACTCCAGAGAACGCGTTTCCACTGCTCCAGAGTTCAATGGCGGCGAGCTATACACCACTACAGCCGACGCTTAGTATTGCGCATTGTGATTTTAGACTTGTACAGTTGAAGTCGAAAGTTTACGTACACTTAGGTTGGAGTCATTAAAACTCGTTTTTCAACCACTCTACAAATTTCTTGTTAACAAACTATAGTTTTGGCAAATCGGTTGGGACATCTACTTTGTGCATGACACAAGTCATTTCTCTCAACAATTGTTTACAGACAGATTATTTCACTTATCATTCACTGTATCACAAGTCCAGTGGGTCAGAAGTTTACATACCCAAAGTTGACTGTGCCATTCAACAGCTTGGAAAATTCCAGAAAATGATGTCGCTCAGCAAGGAAGAAGCCATTGCTCCAAAACCGGCATAAAAAGCCAGACTATGGTTGGGGACAAAGATCGTACTTTTTGAAGAAATGTCCTCTGGTCTGATGAAACAAAAATAGAACTGTTTGGCCATAATGACCATCGTTATGTTTGGAGGAAAAAGGGGGAGGCTTGCAAGCCGAAGAACACCATCCCATCCATGAAGCACGGGGGTGGCAGCATCATGTTGTGGGGGTGCTTTGCTGCAGGAGGGACTGGTGCACTTCACAAAATAATTGGTTTGAGGACAGGTGATTGTGGAGGCCTGAGGCAGCACTCCATCACTCTCCTTCTTGATCAAATAGTCCGCACACAGCCTGGAGGTGCGTTGAGTCAGTTTCCTGTTAAAATACAAATGATAGTCCCACTAAGCGCAAACCAGATGGGATGGCATATGACTCCAGCTTCGCCTCTCCCGAGCCCATTTGGGGAGTTGCAGTGATGAGACAAGATCAAAATTGTGGAGTTTTTGTCACACAACACTATGCCACTGATGTCTCAAGTTTTGAGGGAGCGGGCAGTTGGCATGCTGCCTGCAAGAATGTCCACTAGAGATGTTGCCAGAGAATTGAATGTTAATTTCTTTACCTTAAGCTGCGTCCTATGTCGTTTTTGAGAATATGGCAGTTTGTCCAACCGGCCTCACAACCACAGTCCACGTGTAGCCACGCCAGCCCAGGACCTTCATATCCAGCTTCTTCACCTGCGGGATCATCTGAGACCAGCCCCCCAGACAGCTGATAAAACTGAGAAGTATTTCAGTCTGTAATAAAGCCTTTTTGTGGGGAAAGTCTCCTTTTGATTGGCTGGGCCTGGCTCCCCTGTGGAATCTGTGAAATCCATAGATTAGACCCCATTGAATTTATTTCAATTGACTATTTTCGATACATCAAATCAAATTTATTTATATAGCCCTTCGTACAACAGCTGATATCTCAAAGTGCTGTACAGAAACCCAGCCTAAAACCCCAAACAGCAAGCAATGCAGATGTAGAAGCACGGTACATTAACTGTAACTTAGTAAAATCGTTTAAATTGTTGCGTTGTATATTTTTGTTCAGTGTGTGTGTGTGTGTGTGTGTGTGTGGTTCAATGTACAGGTGTGGTTCAATGTACAAGTTGGTGTTCATGCCCCTGTGTGTTCCCTTGTTTTCCTTGTACACCAGGGGGCAGTAGCATATCACTGCTCTTGTAGAAACTGCAATTTACCATGCTGTTCCTTCCTTGCAATTGTTGCTTGGAGCAAGGTTGTCGAGGACCTTAACCTATGGATTATTTTCATTATGAACACTGATTATTAACACTGGTACACTTGAAAGCGAGGTCAGTTTTGTACGTTAAGAGCTTCACTCATGTAATTACTCAGGAGGACAGTCTCTGGTGCAGGCTTCTCCTTTCACCTCTGCTCTGTGTGGGGAGACATGCAACTACTATCGATTCCTCTCCCTTTCTCTTGCTTTCTCTCGCTCTCTCTGTCCTTTCTCGGGTGAATAGAGCATGGGACGACAGACAGTGGCACAGCGGATTGGAGGAGAGTGGTGAACTTCTTGTCCTGTTCTGTTCACCTCAGATACAATTGTTATCAAGCCCCTCTCTGCAGACGCTGTATTATATTACCTCAGTCCACAGAATAATTAATTAACACAACTAGGCAGTTCCTGAACACATTTCTCCTTTTTTAGGCCTAATTTCTAGTGATGTCGTGCTCTCAGCCCCATTCAGTGGCATTCTTTTTCAATTGCAATTACTTGAATCATGTAGGTGCCAGGCTGGAACAAACTCCTGCATACCCAGTAGCTCTCCAGGACTGGAGCTGGAGACCCCTGTTCTACACTCTGCTCTCCTCTAACAGAGTGGTCTGTCTGTAATATTGTTCCTTTTAGTCTCAGATCTGTAGCTAGTTGATAGGTATTCTATAGTTGAAAGGTATTCTATAGTTGAAAGTTATTCTATAGTTTAAATGTATTCTATAGTTAATAGGTATTCTATAGTTGATAGGTATTCTATAGTTTAAATGTATTCTATAGTTAATAGGTATTCTATAGTTGAAAGGTATTCTATAGTTTAAATGTATTCTATAGTTGATAGGTATTCTATAGTTGAAAGGTATTCTATAGTTGAAAGGTATTCTATAGTTTAAATGTATTCTATAGTTGATAGGTATTCTATAGTTGATAGGTATTCTATAGTTGAAAGGTATTCTATAGTTGAAAGGTATTCTATAGTTTAAATGTATTCTATAGTTGATAGGTATTCTATAGTTGATAGGTATTCTATAGTTGATAGGTATTCTATAGTTGATAGGTATTCTATAGTTGAAAGGTATTCTATAGTTGAAAGGTATTCTATAGTTTAAATGTATTCTATAGTTGATAGGTATTCTATAGTTGATAGGTATTCTATAGTTGAAAGGTATTCTATAGTTGAAAGTTATTCTATAGTTTAAATGTATTCTATAGTTGATAGGTATTCTATAGTTTAAATGTATTCTATAGTTAATAGGTATTCTATAGTTGAAAGTTATTCTATAGTTTAAATGTATTCTATAGTTGATAGGTATTCTATAGTTGAAAGGTATTCTATAGTTGATAGGTATTCTATAGTTGATAGGTATTCTATAGTTGAAAGGTATTCTATAGTTGAAAGGTATTCTATAGTTGATAGGTATTCTATAGTTGATAGGTATTCTGTAGTTGATAGGTATTCTATAATTGATAGGTATTCTATAATTGATTGGTATTCTGTCACCCTCTCCCCTCCGTGGCTTGTGAAACGAGGCATTGATGACCTGCTCTGTTGTTGCTGTTTACTTTGGACATACTCCCAAGCAGAGGCCAGGCGGCAGTACAGTACTTAGTGACTGGATTAGCTAGCTATCAATTAACTTACAGGGCCCTGATTGATTTAGATACTACAGGTCTGATTTACTGAGTGCATCTGTGATTTTCAGAAGGCAATAGAACATTTACAAAATGGCAAAGGTGGAGAGAAGACATCCTACCGTTTGGTACAAAAATAGTGTTCTCTCTCTTGCTCTTCTCTTTTGAAAATAACTGGTGGAAACCATGCACAGGGTGCTCTGCAAATCTATCTTTGTGTTTGTAGAAGGTACTGTTATATCTGGGGAGTGGTGGATGCATAGTGTGGTGTGTTCTATGGCAGAGCATTCAGGACAAAAGGAAGGAGGAGGATGAGGAAGAGTAGCGGATGACCCCTGGACCTCTGAACCGTGGCAGCCACATCATTCTGGATGTCCGCCGTGGCAACGCAGAGCAGCGGTTTCCTCTGCAACTGCAGGGACCATTTGGAAGTAACAGGAGACATACATGCGTGCTACTGTCTGATTGGATGAGTTTCTCAGATCTAGCATGGATGAATAGCTTATGCTGAGTTAATGTGTTACTCTGGCTGTTGTTCTGCTGCAATGCTTTATATTTTGCACACCTCAGTACCTAGACGTCCAGTTCTTTATGTTCTTTATGTTAAGGTTCCTTATTGCCATGTCAGGGACTCTCCTGGTTGATTTGAAGTATTTATTAGACCCAACTGAACCTATTGAACCCTTATTGTTAGCCTTCTCTGGGCACTATGCAAACTATAACATGTATAGAGAGAGTACAATATTGGTTTGTTTGAGTATGTAACATTTTGTGTGTGCATGTCTGGTTTATCCATGTTTTTAAGCTTTTGAGTTATTTTTTTGACTTGTGTGTGGACTTGGCACTGCTAGTAACTGTCAGGTAGAAGAGTAGATCTGGGGATGGTGCTGGGCCTCCGTTGGTGGATTGAAGCAACACAGGGGATTGTGGGTGTGTGGCAACAAAAGAGTGGTGTTGGTTTATTCAAATTTAGACCTCTTTTCCTCAGGCAATGTGTATCCCATCTCTCTCTCTCTCTCTCTCGCACACACACACACACACACACACACACACACACACACACACACACACACACACAGCCTTTATCAGTAACAATGGAAGTCGATAAATAGAATCATCCTCTGGGTCTCGTTATTTCCTCCAGTGCAATTAACGTCCCCATCTGCTAATCTGTGATTAACGATGTTTACAAATATGCTGCGACGTGCTGGAAAGTGTCAGAATCGCTGCTCACAGTCACACCTTCCTCTGTCACACATACCCCACTCCACCCCAACATTCTCTGAGGAGGCATACAACTACACACAGCATCATCTCCCCACTGAGAGTCTCTATTGTCCAAACACCAATGGTGCCAAATAAAGTAGGGACTCCTTTGATTAGTAATTGAAATGGAGACAGAAATGGGTAAAGTAGGACATAAGCAGTAATACGAATGGAGATCACGGAGGTCTGATTCTTTGTGAGGATGTAAAAAAAAAAAAAGGTCAAGTTGGCTTCACACCAAGATCCCTAAAATGTTTTCAATAGTCGCCAGTGTTTTGAGATTGTACTGTAGCTAGACTTGATCAGAGTTTGGATCTGCCATATGTTCAAAAGGTTTCCCTGTTCTGTTCAGTTTGTAATTAGGGTAGCTGTTACCTACTGTGTCTGGAAAGCAACAAGAAACAGACGTGGCGAGAAGAAATGTTGATTTCATAAAAGCTTCATAAACATACATTCAATCACACCACTTAGGTAAATGAACACATTTTCCAGTTTCTGCAATTTGCAGTAATCTAATGAGGTAAAATGTGGCTTGCTGCGTGGGACTGCCAAGGCGAACGCAGCCTACCAGGGAGGTTATTGCAGTGAAAGCTATCAATTAGGGAGAAACTATAGCATTTTGCAATTGGGTTACTAATTGGCAATTAGATACTCAAAAATAAGTGCATTGTCTTGTTTTCTTTATGTGATTTGCTATGAGCTATTGAGGGTATTTACTAAACGTGAACAGTCAAGGCCACTGCAGGGCTGATTCTCCCACAATGTGTTGTTCTATTGCCATTCAAATTGAAAAGGGAAAACTGGAGTCCCTGTTCCACACTGATGCTTCTCTATTTAGTTGGCTTGCTAAAGAAGAGTGGGAAGAGATACCTCAGTCATCAGGGCATACTATACATGATGGAGAACAGGATTAAGAAGCCGAATCCCCTTGTGTTGTGTGGAATCTCTAACATGGACACTAAAAGCTTTTGGATCGAACTGGGTTGAATTGTATAATGACACGTTATATATACAAAAGTATGTGGACACCCTCTCAAATGAGTGGATTTGGCTACTTCAGGTGTATAAAACTGAGCACACAACCATGCAATCTCCATAGACAAACATTGGCAGTAGAATGGCCTTACTGAAGAACTGTGACTTTCAACGTGGCACCGTAATAGGATGCCAACTTTCCAACAAGTCAGTTTGTCAATTTCTGCCCTGCATCCCCCTTGGCATTTTTCCTATTTTGTTGCCTTACAACCTGGAATTAAAATAGATTTTTGGGAGGTTTGTATCATTGATTTACACAACATGCCTACCACTTTGAAGATGCAAAATATTTTTTATTGTGAAAAAAATATATACTTGATTGTGCATAACTATTCACCCCTCAAGTCAATACTTTGTCGAGCCACCTTTTGCAGATATTACAGCTGCAAGTCTCTTGGGGTATGTCTCTGTAAGCTTGGCACATCTAGTCACTGAGATTTTTGCCCATTCTTCAAGGCAAAACTGCTCCAGCTCCTTCAAGTTGGATGGGTTCCGCTGGTGTACAGCAATCTTTAAGTCATACCACAGATTCTCAATTGGATTGAGGTTTGGGCTTTGACTAGACCATTCCAAACCATTTAAATGTTTCCCCTTAAACCACTCGAGTATTGCTTTATCAGTATGCTTAGGGTCATTGTCCTGCTGGAAGGTGAACCTCCGTTCCAGTCTCAAATCTCTGGAAAGCTGAAACAGGTTTCCTTCAAGAATTTCCCTGTATTTAGCGCCATCCATCATTCCTTCAATTCTGACCAGTTTCACAGTCCCTGCCGATGGAAAAACATCCCCACAGCATGATGCTGCCATCACCAATGCTTCACTGTGTGGAGGATGTTCTCGGGGTGATGAGAGGTGTTGGGTTTGTGTAAGACATAGCGTTTTCCTTGATGGCTAAAAAGCAACATTTTAGTCTCATATGACCAGAGTACCTTCTTCCATATGTTTGGTGAGTCTCTCACATGCCTTTTGGTGAACACCAAACATGCTTGCTTATTATTTTCTTTAAGCAATGGCTTTTTTATGGAAACTCTTCCGTAAAACCCAGCTCTGCGGTGTGTACGGTTTAAAGTGGTCCTATGGACAGATACTCCAATCTCTGCTGTGGAGCTTTGCAGCTCCTTCAGGGTTATATTTGGTCTCTTTGTTGCCTCTCTGATTAATGCCCTCCTTGTGGTGCCATTTTTTGCTCCGTGGGATGTTCAAAGTTTCGGATTTTTTTTTTATAACCCAACCCACATCTGTGCTTCTTCACAACTCTGTCCCTGACCTGTTTGGAGAGCTCCTTGGTCTTCATGGTGCCGCTTGCTTGGTGGTGCCCCTTGTTTAGTGGTGTTTCAGACTCGGGGGCCTTTCAGAACAGGTGTATACAGTGCCTTGCGAAAGTATTCGGCCCCCTTGAACTTTGCAACCTTTTGCCACATTTCAGGCTTCAAACATTAAGATATAAAACTGTATTTTTTTGTGAAGAATCAACAACAAGTGGGACACAATCATGAAGTGGAACGACATTTATTGGATATTTAAAACTTTTTTAACAAATAAAAAACTGAAAAATTGGGCGTGCAAAATTATTCAGCCCCCTTAAGTTAATACTTTGTAGCGCGGCCTTTTGCTGCGATTACAGCTGTAAGTCGCTTGGGGTATGTCTCTATCAGTTTTGCACATCGAGAGACTGACATTTTTTCCCATTCCTCCTTGCGAAACAGCTCGAGCTCAGTGAGGTTGGATGGAGAGCATTTGTGAACAGCAGTTTTCAGTTCTTTCCACAGATTCTCGATTGGATTCAGGTCTGGACTTTGACTTGGCCATTCTAACACCTGGATATGTTTATTTTTGAACCATTCCATTGTAGATTTTGCTTTATGTTTTGGATCATTGTCTTGTTGGAAGACAAATCTCCGTCCCAGTCTCAGGTCTTTTGCAGACTCCATCAGGTTTTCTTCCAGAATGGTCCTGTATTTGGCTCCATCCATCTTCCCATCAATTTTAACCATCTTCCCTGTCCCTGCTGAAGAAAAGCAGGCCCAAACCATGATGCTGCCACCACCATGTTTGACAGTGGGGATGGTGTGTTCAGGGTGATGAGCTGTGTTGCTTTTACGCCAAACATAACGTTTTGCATTGTTGCCAAAAAGTTCAATTTTGGTTTCATCTGACCAGAGCACCTTCTTCCACATGTTTGGTGTGTCTCCCAGGTGGCTTGTGGCAAACTTTAAACAACACTTTTTATGGATATCTTTAAGAAATTGCTTTCTTCTTGCCACTCTTCCATAAAGGCCAGATTTGTGCAATATACGACTGATTGTTGTCCTATGGACAGAGTCTCCCACCTCAGCTGTAGATCTCTGCAGTTCATCCAGAGTGATCATGGGCCTCTTGGCTGCATCTCTGATCAGTCTTCTCTTTGTATGAGCTGAAAGTTTAGAGGGACGGCCAGGTCTTGGTAGATTTGCAGTGGTCTGATACTCCTTCCATTTCAATATTATCGCTTGCACAGTGCTCCTTGGGATGTTTAAAGCTTGGGAAATCTTTTTGTATCCAAATCCGGCTTTAAACTTCTTCACAACAGTATCTCGGACCTGCCTGGTGTGTTCCTTGTTCTTCATGATGCTCTCTGCGCTTTTAACGGACCTCTGAGACTATCACAGTGCAGGTGCATTTATACGGAGACTTGATTACACACAGGTGGATGGTATTTATCATCATTAGTCATTTAGGTCAACATTGGATCATTCAGAGATCCTCACTGAACTTCTGGAGAGAGTTTGCTGCACTGAAAGTAAAGGGGCTGAATAATTTTGCACGCCCAATTTTTCAGTTTTTGATTTGTTAAAAAAGTTTGAAATATCCAATAAATGTCGTTCCACTTCATGATTGTGTCCCACTTGTTGTTGATTCTTCACAAAAAAATACAGTTTTATATCTTTATGTTTGAAGCCTGAAATGTGGAAAAAGGTCGCAAAGTTCAAGGGGGCCGAATACTTTTGCAAGGCACTGTATATGCTGAGATCATGTGACAGATCATGTGACACTTAGATTGCACACAGGTGGACTTTATTATCTAATTATGTGACTGCTGAAGGTAATTGGTTGCACCAGATCTTATTTAGGGGCTTACGTATGCACATACATACGTATGCACGCACCACGTTTCAATTTTTATATATTTTTTATATTTTTTGAAACAAGTAATATTTTTAATTTCACTTCACCAACTTGGACTATTTTGTGTAAGTCCATTACATGAAATCCAAATAAAAATCCATTTAAATTACACGGTGTAATGCAAAAAAATTGGAAAAATGCCAAGGGGGATGAATACTTTTGCAAGGCACTGTAAGTGCTGTTATTGTGAAGTAGAAAGGTATAGGAGCAACAACGGCTCAGCCGTGAAGTGGTAGGCCACACAACTGCCTCTAAAAGCAACATCAGAACAAGAACTGTTCATTGGCAGTTCCATTGGACTCTGGAGTGATGAATCACACTTCACCATCTGGCAGTCCGACGGACAAATTTGGGTTTGGCGGATGCCAGGAGAACGCTACTTGTCTTAATGCATAGTGCCAACTGTAAAGTTAGGTGGAAGAGGAATAATAGTCTGGGGCTGTTTGTCATGGTTTTGGCTAGTTCCCTAAGTTCCAGTGAAGGGAAATCTTAATGCTAAAGCATACAATGAATGATATTTTAGACGATTCTGTCCTTCACTTTGGGGAAGGCCCTTTCCTGTTTCAGCATTACAATGCCCCCGTGCACAAAGTGAGGTCCATACAGAAGTGGTTTGTTAAGATTGGTGTGGAAGAACTTGACTGGCCTGCACAGAGCCCTATGATCCCAACTTCGGCCAGAGTAGAAGTTGACCTCTTGCCCTGGACGAAAGCCACACTGTGTTGAATATCTGTTTGTGTTCGTCTAAAAGCACAGCCTACATTGCTAGAAGGGTTTTCTTTTCTTCCCCGAAGTTGTTTTATTTTGGTGAAAAGGTTAAATATGAACAGACAGACTTGAGATACTTTTCCTCCGAGTCCTTTATGCACCAACACCATTTATATGTTTACTGTTCAGTAGTGTTGTTTTGTGAAAGGGTCCACTTAAGTAGTTTGTACAGACTGTCTTTCTACTGAAAGACAATGAAAGAATTTCAATTACGCGACGTAAACAACTTCGACTGGAGTGGTGGGAGTGAACGGGCCTTTTTTGACACCTCAAGGCTGCTGTTTTTGTGTGTATTTCATTGGAAATTGATAGAGAAATTCCGAAGGAAACATCGGTATCGATCAGGCCATAATTGCACCTCTCTCTAGCTCGCTGAAGAAAAGCCTCCATCCTGGCAGGCCAGCGCAGATCAAAGCCAACCGTCATCTGTGCAATTAACATCGAGCTGTGTTCACAATGCACCAAATGAACGTCTCAGCAGCAGCCGCTTGTGTGTGTTTACCGCAGCAGCGCAGGAATCTGGGATATCTCAGTAACGTTGTTTTGTTTGCAGAAGGTCATTGCTATTTATGTTATTTACTCGCTTCACTTTTGTGAAAAAGAGGGTCGCAGTTAGGTGGGATGGCGATATGCAGAAAGATGTCTAAAAACCACACAACCTCCAAACAAGACTTTAAGCATTAGCTGAGTGTTGCCTTGAAAACACATCCCGACAGCACAAGGTTTCTCAGGGGGTGCTCAGACATTTAATTACCGACAACGGTTAACTAACTCTCCTTGGCTCGGAGAGACTGAGACAGCCAGGCCCGCCAAGGCAAACGTTTACCAACAGCTGTGTGGAGCACTCAAATGTAGAAATAAATCAATAGAAACGGTCCCTCTTCGGAAAACACACAATAAGGAATGTCTCTTAAACTTCCCATGCTTCTCTTAGTTCCCCTTTAATTCACAGCTAATTGGCTATAATTGCTGCAGCTGCTGTGGTCTCACTGGCTGGATCGCCACGCCGCTGCTGCCCCTCAGTTTATCCACAAGTGCTTTTCTATGGAGATTCATTCACCGGCGGCACACTGCTATGCCTGTCTCTTACATTTTTCAAGCCTATCTCGTTAGGGGGAACGTCCTCGACCATATGTGGCCAGGGGGCTGGGCGAAGGGTGGAAGGGAGTTGAGAGGGGGACTGCAGCTGAGTGGCCTGACATCCATCATGCCTGTTTGCGGGTCTGGAGTGCCCCTCAGGTGGGGTTTTGTAAATCTGATTAACTGTGAGGCCTGTTTACAGAAACAACTATATAGGAGTGGCATCAGACCGGCTACCACAGCAGCTGATCCACTGAGTCTATGCCCACTCTCACCTGCTGCCCCAGAGACACAGCAATGCTCTTCATGTCTTATTGGAAAAAACATCTGGTTTATCCCTGAAATGAAAGATCAGGTGGTTTTAAATTATTCGATCTGCATTCTTTCTGTCTTAATTAAAGTGTTTGTGTGTGAGAGAGATAGCGAGAGGACATGGCAGAGTTTGTGTCTACGCTCATGTCCAATACTATACTTCTGTCTGTCTGTTGGGCTATACTCAACAAGTGAAGGGGGAGGGTAGAGCCTCCCTCTCACACCAACCCTGTGCTGCTGGCTGCTGGGAAGGGAACAGGCAGCAGACAGGACAGAGTGATCAGTATCGGTCACTGGCTATTGATCGGGTCCTTATTGATTAGGATGGGCAGTGGGGGGCCCAGTAGGGGCCTGGGGAAGGGAAGTTTGCTTATCCTCGTCCCTGCAATTGTTTAGGGTCACTCACAAATTCAATTGCCTATCAGGGACCGATCATCGGAACAAACGTCTGCTGTCGATACGTGGGCCGTGCCTTGTGGCAGCTGTCACTCAAAATTACCCCTGCTTTGAGAGTGGGACTGAAGCATGGGGGCTTGGTCAGTAGGCCAGGCCAGAGGCCAGGGTGGGGGTTAGGGGGAACATACTCTGGCTGTATAGTATGGACCCTGCCAGGCAGCCTTTCTCCTGGACCCAACTCCAGAAAAAGGTCAGAAGTGCTGATCCGGTCAAATCTGTTTTGAACATGCAGGCTATAGCAGTGTGCAGACTTGAAAACATGAAGGGGTCAAACGTCTTGCTTGTAAACTAAGAGATTTTGATTTTGTTTGGTTGAAGCACAAGTTGTACAATAATATCAGCGGTGACTTCCCTGAGCTGTAGCATAACATAACATCTCCTGGGTCCAAACAGGGCAGGTAATCACACGCAGTTACAGCGTTTAAAACCCCCACCAGATTGACCTCTCAACTCGTCATGCACCTCTTTCTCCACCAAACCTCCTACATGTAATATCACTCTGTACATCACTGACCTTCAGCTTTTTTTTTTATTCTGTGAATGTCAGAATGGGAAAAATAGAGTTTTGTATTGTAAACTGCACAAGTATCTAGTAAGGACTCAGCAATATAAAGCCCAGGACTCGCACAACCACTCATGTGCAGTCAGTTTTTTCAGGTCATATTGATGATTAGTTTGACTACTGTGTCGTCACGTGACTGGCATATGTCTGACTGTTGCCTCTGATGTCTGTCCAACCTAGTGTATGGATCTCAAACATACTGTACACCTCTACAATACACATGTATGTTTAAACACAGAGGCTGTGTCCCAAATGGCACCCTATGGGCTCTGGTCAAAAAGGCTGTGTTTACAAAGTCTGCCCAATTCTGATCTTTTGCCCAATTATTGGCAAAAGAGCTGATCTGATTAGTTAAAATACCAATTAGTGGAACAAAAATCCAAATTGGGCTGCCTGTGTAAACACAACCATGGTATTATACTATACAGGGAATAGGGTGACATTTGGGACACAGTGACGTTTATATGACTTCTACGTCTGGTCCCCAGCTGGGCTGACTGTCCTGTATCCCCTGCCAGCGGAGAGCGGCAGGCAGACAAACACACAGTGATGTTTATATGACTTCTACGTCTGGTCCCCAGCTGGGCTGACTGTCCTGTATCCCCTGCCAGCGGAGAGCGGCAGGCAGACAAACACACAGTGATGTTTATATGACTTCTACGTCTGGTCCCCAGCTGGGCTGACTGTCCTGTATCCCCTGCCAGCGGAGAGCGGCAGGCAGACAAACACACAGTAATGTTTATATGACTTCTACGTCTGGTCCCCAGCTGGGCTGACTGTCCTGTATCCCCTGCCAGCGAAGAGAGGCAGGCAGACAAACACACAGTAATGTCGCGGCTTGGAATTAAGTGTGACTTGGGGCACTTCGTTAACTAATTACTGAAAACAGAAGCCCTCGGTTTTTGCCCCTCCCACCACCCCCTTTCACACACACCCAAATATCCCATCAACATCCCCTCCCTCCCCTCCCGCCTTGTGCTTTTGATAAGGCTTGCACCCTTGTCAACAAGCGCGTATTTAATTAGTGTTGATTGTTGTTAGCATGTTCAATAGTTATTAATTAGGCTGGGGAGGGGCCCCAGCTCGTCTTGATTGCATGCCTGGAGCTGTGTGACACATTGTGCCATTTCACACTCCACAGTGCCACAGACATACACTACCAACGCTGTGAAAATAGACAAGAGAGGGAAAGGGGAGAAAAAGAGTAGGAAATGGTGAAAGGGGGTCATTTTCAAAGATTAATGTGCTTAGTCTAGCGCCTAGCTATGTCAACCAGGGGGGGGGGGGGGGGGTGAGATATAGGAGGACGGGTTCATTGTATTGGCTGGAATGGAATAAATGGAACGACATCAAACATAAGAAACCACAAGTCTGATGTTAACAGAAGGAAAGCTGCATTACAGAGAACAAGGGCATGATGCTGGAACATAAATGAATCCCAGTTATTTGTAGAGGAGGGACCCGCCACCATCTACAACCTAGGCTTCCACAATCTACAGTCACATTTCATTTATCTGGCTATTTTCACGAGATTATCTTTCGAAAGATCAACATATATATATAAAAAAGTGATAAGCTACTAAGAATATCCAACAACCACCAGAATCTGATAACAATTTCAGAAAACAAAAAATGCTAATTACTCTGTTTGTATTTATTGGTTGAGATCATGAATTTGAACAGAACAGTCAATTCAGCTTAACTCCTAAGGTCCAATGCAGCCATTCTTTATCTCGATATGAAAAGATTGTCTGGGATTGGTCTGAGTGAGGGAGATGGTTGGAGGAGCCTAATGGGAGGGATATGTAACCTGAAAACTAGCTGTTATCGGCAGAGAGTTTTGAAACTCTCTTTCTTATTGGTCTTTTAACTTACACCGCCTAGTGATGTCGCAGGCCAAAGCGCCAGCCTTGCAAAACAAGCGGACATTTCAGATGGTGTTTTCAAACAGCTCCTACACTAAAAGGGTATTATCATCATTTTCACAATTTCACAGTGTACAAAACATTAAGAACACCTGTTCTTTCTATGACATAGACGGACCAGGTGAAAGCTATGATCCCTTAATGATGTCACCTGTTAAATCCACTTTAATCAGTGTAGATGAAGGGGAATAGACCGGTTAAAGAGGAATTTTCAAGCCTTGAGGCAATTGAGACATGGATTGTGTATGTGTGCCATTCAGAGGGTGAATGGGCAAGATAAAATATGTAAGTATCTTTGAATTGGGTATGGCATGGTGTCAGACGCACCGGTTTGGGTCAAGAACTGCAAAGCTGCTTGGTGTTTACGCTCAACAGTTTCCCGTGTGTATCAAGAATGGTCTACCACCCAAAGGGAACATTTACTCAACTTGACAACTATGGGAAGCGTTGGCGTTAACATGGACCAGCATCCCTGTGGAACGATTTCCACATCTTGTAGAGTCCATGCCCTGACGAGTTGAGGCTGTTCTGAAGGCAAAGGGGCAACTCAATATTAGGAAAGTGGTGTTAATGTTTGTTATACTCCGTGTATAGAAAACACAGGAAAGTCTCGTCCCCTTTTAACAACATAAAATCATGACTTTTTCTTTCATAGTGAGGTACTGTCTCTCTATGGCCCCCAGTGACCAGTGGTACAACATGCTAATATTCTCCATAGTGCTCTAGTTTCCATCCATCCCTCCAGAGCTAGCACTGTGTTGACCTCCCCCTGTGCCCCCAAAAGGCCTGTCTGACAGTCAGAAGTTAAGATGAGCCTCCTCTCTTCCATATCCTATGGATCCACATCCTTTCCTTTGTTTGGTGGCTAATGACAGCATTGTTGGAACCGCTACGGTCCCCTTAGCATGGGCAGACTGAGAGCCAAGAGTTAAGGCTTCTGTGCTGCTGCAGTCATCTGCCACTGACTGCATCGCCCGCCCCAGCCTCAGCCACAGTCCCAGTCCCCCACCAGGCTGGGTCAAAACAATGCTAAGTAATCTAGTCTACACCTATCCTCCAAATCTAAGGTAGCACTGCAGTACCCAACATTCAGTTTCTCTCTGGATGTTTGTTTATGAACAAATAGCCCTTCCACAGCCTGGAGGTGTGTTGGGTCATTGTCCTGTTGAAAAACAAATGATAGTCCCACTAAGCGCAAACCAGATGGGATGGTGTATTACTGCAGAATGCTGTGGTAGCCATGCTGGTTAAGTGTGCCTTGAATTCTAAATAAATCAGACAGTGTCACCAGCAAAGCACACCAACACAATCACACCTCCTCCTCCATGCTTCACGATGGGAACTACACATGCAGAGATCATCCATTCACCTATTCTGCGTCTCACACAAATCTTAAATTTGGAACAGATGTCCACCGGATTTCCCCCGGTCTAATTTCCACCGGTCTAATGTCCATTGCTCGTGTTTCTTGGCCCAAGCAAGTTTCTTCTAATTATTGGTGTCCTTTAGTAGTGGTTTCTTGGCAGCAATTCGACCATGAAGGCCTGATTCACACAGTCTCCTCTGAACAGTTGATGTTGAGATGTGTCTGTTACTTGAACTCTGTGAAGCATTTATTTGGGCTGCAGTTTCTGAGGCTGGTAAATCTAATGAACTTATCTTCTGCAGCAGAGGTAACTCTGGGTCTTCCTTTCTTGTGGCGGTCTTCATGAGATTCAGTTTCATCATAGAGCTTGATGGTTTTTGCGACTGCACTTAAGGAACTTTCAAAGTTCTTGAAATGTTCTGTATTTTTATTATTATTTTTATTTTCACATTTATTTAACCAGGTAGGCCAGTTGAGAACAAGTTCTCATTTACAACCTGGCCAAGATAAAGCAAAGCAGTGCGACACAAACAACACAGAGTTACACATGGGATAAATAAACGTACAGTCAATAACACAATAGAAAAATCTATATACAGTGTGTGCAAATGTAGTAAGATTAGGGAGGTAAAGCAATAAACAAGCAATAGTGGTGAAATAATTACAATTTAGCAATTAAACACTGGAGTGATAGATGTGCAGAGGATAAATGTGCAAGTAGAGAAACTGGGGTGCAAAGGAGAAGAAGAAAAAAACAATATGGGGATGAGGTAGTTGGGTGACCTATTTACAGATGGGTTGTGTACAGGTGCAATGATCGCTAAGCTACTCTGACAGCTGATGCTTAAAGTTAGTGAGGGAGATATAAGACTCTAGCGTCAGTGATTTTTGCAATTTGTTCCAGTCATTGGCAGCAGAGAACTGGAAGGAAAGGCAGCCAAATCAGGAGTTGGCTTTGGGGATGACCAGTGAAATATAACTGCTGGAGCGCGTGCTACGGGTGGGTGTTGCTATGGTGACCAGTGAGCTGAGATAAGGCAGGGCTTTACCTAGCAAAGACTTATAGATGACCTGGAGCCAGTGGGTTTGGCGTCGAAATTAAGTGAGGGCCAGCCAATGAGAGCATACAGGTTGCAGTGGTGGGTAGTATATGGGGCTTTGGTGACAAAACGGATGGCACTGTGATAGACTACATTGCTGAGTAGAGTGTTGGAGGCTATTTTGTAAATGACATCGCCGAAGTCAAGGATCGGTAGGATGGTCAGTTTTACGAGGGTATGTTTGGCAGCATGAGTGAAGGAGGCTTTGTTGCGAAATAGGAAGCTGATTCTAGATGTAATTTTGGATTGGAGATGCTTAATGTGAGTCTGGAAGGAGAGTTTACAATCTAACCAGACACCTAGGTATTTGTAGTTGTCCACATATTCTAAGTCAGAACCGTCCAGAGTAGTGATGCTAGACAGGCAGACGGGTGTGGGCAGCGATCGGTTGAAGTGCATGCATTGACTGACCTGCATGTCTTTAAGTAGTGATGGACAGTCATTTCTCTTCGCTTATTTGAGCTGTTCTTGCCATATTATGGACTTGGTCTTTTACCAAATAGGGCTATCTTCTGTATACCACCCCTACCTTGTCACAACCCAACTGATTGGTTCAAACGCATTAAGCAGGAAAGAAATTCCACAAATGAACTTTTAACCAGATACACCTGTCAATTGAAATGCATTCCAACCTCATGAAGCTGGTTGAGAAAATGCGAAGAGTGTGTAAAGCTGTCATCAAAGCAAAGAGTGGCTACCTTGAAGAATCTCAAATCTCAAATATATTTTTTTGGTTACTACAGCATCCCTTATGTGTTATTTCGTAGTTTTGATGTCTTCACTATTATTCTACAATGTAGAAAATAGTACAAATAAAGAAAAACCCTTGAATGAGAAGGTAAGTCCAAACTTTTGACTGGTACTATGTATGATGAGGTAGCTCCACAGATATCATGTGTGTTTATTTATATGTACATGATGAGGTGGGTCCACACACATCATGTGTGTTTATGTATATGATGAGGTAGGTCCACAGATATCATGTGTGTTTATGTATATGATGAGGTATTTCCACAGATATCATGTGTGTTTATGTATGTGATGAGGTATTGTAGGTCCACAGATATCATGTGTGTTTATTTATATGTACATGATGAGGTAGGTCCACAGATATCATGTGTGTTTATGTATATGATGAGGTATTGTAGGTCCACAGATATCATGTGTGTTTATTTATATGTACATGATGAGGTAGGTCCACAGATATCATGTGTGTTTATGTATATGATGAGGTATTGTAGGTCCACAGATATCATGTGTGTTTATTTATATGTACATGATGAGGTAGGTCCACAGATATCATGTGTGTTTATTTATATGTACATGATGAGGTAGGTCCACAGATATCATGTGTGTTTATGTATATGATGAGGTATTGTAGGTCCACAGATATCATGTGTGTTTATTTATATGTACATGATGAGGTAGGTCCACAGATATCATGTGTGTTTATGTATATGATGAGGTATTGTAAGTCCACAGATATCATGTGTGTTTATGTATATGATGTGGTAGCTCCACAGATATCATGTGTGTTTATGTATATGATGTGGTGGCTTCACAGATATCATGTGTGTTTATGTATATGATGTGGTGGCTTCACAGATAGACCGGCTGGGCAAAAAATAGAATTTTCTGTCTGTGTGACTCAGGAATTGTCTCGGGGTTCATTCTAAACTTCTGCAGTAGGGTGCATTTCCTGCTGTTCAGCTGAGCATATACCCTCATTCGGAGGCGGTGAGCAGCTCTGCCTATTAAAATGTAAATTCCCTCTCTGTGCGGTGGTGGTAGCAGTAGCAGGCCCAGACTGTGGAACTCGGGTGGGGTGGGGGGTGGGGGGTTACAGGCAGGTTCTATATTCCTGTATTTCTACTCCACTCTTCAGATAGGCAGGTTGATTGTAGAAGGTAAAGCTGCCATAGCCAGTGTGTTCATTACAACATGGCTGATAGACAGGTGACACATTTATGTCTCTATTTCTATGATAAGTTGTTTCCAACTACTTTCTGTGGGAGACATCAAGACTCAGAGAACCAGAATACCATAATGAGAAATGTCCATTGAAGAGTGACCAACTTTTCTTAGAACATCAGGCATTTTTCTTTAATGAAATGTTTGCTATACTTGCCAGTATGTTGTGAATATTGGAATATCTTTTCGTATTTTCACATTTTATTTCATGTTTATTTCTAGTTATTGAGCTGTCCATATTGTGTCATGATGCCAGTGCTTTGTGTTCAGGTGCTTCATTGAATTCAATTATTTGCAAGTCTTGTATTAGATGCCAGCTGAAGTTTTCCGTACATTTAGAAATAGCATGATGCCTCATGCTAGTCACTAGATGGAGCTGTGAACCTATAGGACCCCGTAGAGAAATGTTGCATTGGCTCTGTTATTTTCAGAGCTGGGCTCTCCATGTCCCTGTGTGACAGAAGCACTACATGATTTGACATGACTAGAAGCAAATACCTTATTGCACAAAAAAAGTGTAAAAACTAATGCTTTAGCATGTTTCTGGACACATGACGGCATTTATTTATTTCACCTTATCTGCGATGACAAAACACAATGTGTCTCCAACACAGATATTTACAACATTCATGACTAACTTAAGCATTTGAAAAACCTTTCAAAATGACTGTTGTATTATCATAAATGTTTATCTGATGTAATGTGCTTTTTTTTTTGTCTCTATCTCTGTGGTTATCCTTCATTGTGGCTGGTTCACCTCCACAGTATCTGTGGTTCTCTGTGGTTCTGCTCCACAGTGTTTCTGTGGTTCTCTGTGGTTCTCCTCCACAATGTGTCTGTGGTTCTCTGTGGTTCTCCTCCACAGTGTCTGTGGTTCTCTGTGGTTCTCCTCCACAGTGTCTGTGGTTCTCCTCCACAGTCTCTGTGGTTCTCTGTGGTTCTCCCCCACAGTGTGTCTCTCTGTTTACAGTGAGGAGTAATGGAGCTAATGAACCAGGACAGCTTTTACACACCCCGACACCCGGCCCACTTTGATTGACTGTTGTTGTGCACCTCTAGGTTGAAAGCAGCATATACCAGCTGACAGTGCTGCAGAACTGCTGGAGTAGACACTGGGCTTTGAGCACCAGTTTACTGCACACAACTTATCTAGCCGGTGTGTCAGAGGCCTCTGCAGCATTTGCCTTGTGCTCAAATAATTTAGGAGAAAAGATGGTTGCGCTGAAGTAGTAGCCTTGTAGGTTACGGACAAATCAAATCAAATTGTATTGGTCGGGTATACAGATTTGCAGATATTATTGCAGGTGCAGGGAAGTGCCTGTGTTTCTAACTCAAACAGTGCATTAATACCTAGCAATAATAAAAATATAAAAACAATACACACATAATCCAGAAATGAAGAAATATCAGAACAAGCAATGCCAGAGTATAAATATATACAGTACCAGTCAAGAGTTTGGACTTACCTTCTCATTCAAGGGTTTTTCTTTATTTGTATTATTTTCTACATTGTATAATAATAGTGACGATATCAAAACTATGAAATAACACATATGGAATCATGTAGTAACCAAAAAAGTGTTAAACAAATCAAAATAAATGTTATATTTGAGATTCTTCAAAGTAGCCTCTCTTTGCCTTGATGACAGCTTTGCACACTCTTGTTTCTTGGCCCAAGCAAGCAGATTTTTTTTTTACTTTGTCAGCTCGGGGATTCGATCGTGCAACCTTTTGGTTACTAGTCCAACACTCTAACCACTAGGTTACCTGTCGCCCCAAGGGCATCATCAAAGGAAAGGGTGGATACTTTGAAGAATCTCAAATCTAAAACATATTTCTATTTTTATATTTTCACATATTTTTGGTTACTACATGATTCAATGTGTTATTTGTGTTGATGTCTTCACTATTATTCTACAATGTAGAAAATAGTAAAAATAAAGAAAACCCCTTGAATGAGTAGGTGTGTCCAAGCTTTTTACTGGTACTGTATAAATATACAACATATATATTGAAAGTGGGTAAAACAGTATGTAAACATGATTAAAGTGACCATTGTTCAATGACTAGAATACAGTATATACCGTACATATAAAGTGGGTAAAACAGTATGTAAACATGATTAAAATGACCAGTGTTCAACGACTCTATGTACATAGGGCAGCAGTCTCTAAGGTGCAGGGTAGAGCACCGGGTGGTAGCGGTAGAACCATGACTAAGGCTTGTGGTGACTTTTTAACAGTCTGATGGCCTGTAGGTAGAAAGAAGCTGTTTCTCAGTCTCTCGGTTCCGGCTTTGATGCACCTCGGTGGCTATGGAATCCACTTGGCATGCTCTGCTGTCCATTGTTTTACAATAAGTAGCATTGATTTAGCAGTTACTAGCTGATTTATGCATGGCAAAGGACAGTGTAATGTCTCCTATGCCTCCTGCTCTTTGAGTGCCATTGGACATGGAGTCCTCACTGTGACATTGGTAGACATCAAAGACTGGCTTCTTTGTTAAGGACATCCTCTTACCATTTTACTCCAATGCATCCCCCAAAGCCTGGTAATGTCTTGGATGGGAATATCACTGACCCAACTAACATTCCTATAATTTTTCTGTTCAGTTAACATTTATGAAGGCTACAAGGTGCCACTGATCCAGTTCCATACAGCTTTGAAATAAAACTGCCCTGTTATGTGGTCTTGGTCATCATTAACTGTTGCAAAAGTTTGTTTAAAGTCACCATGATGTGGAAAGATCTGTGTGAAAATGTATTTTTCAGTACACTTACTGGCCATACTGGGTTGTTCAGAGTGGGCATTCGATAAGCAGAGAAATGACTCTGGTCAATCAAATTCTTATAATTTCTGTGCCCTGCAGATGTAGTATATCTAGCCTTAGATTGTGTGTAAGGAGATGATACACATCAGTTGTAGACAATAGACATAACTGCTTCTAGGAGTGGGTTTGATGCCCCCATGCCCCATCACCAGAGGTAAGTGCCCCACAAAATGCTGTGCATCCCTCTTAAAGTGAAATGGAGACAGGGAGACAGAGGAGTTCAAAATTGTTTGCCTGTCTTCTCTGGCAAAAATAATTCAGGGTCCAGCCAATTGACAGACCCATTGTAATTTAAAAGACGACTCAAAACATATTTTAAGTAATAAGAAGTAATTTTAGAAATAGCTGTTAGGCTAGACCTATTTTGAAAGGGCCTCCATTGTGTGTGAAATGGTGCATTCAGCAGGCAGGAGAACGTGCCGACCTAAAAAAAAGAGAGCCTGAATGATTCTCAGGCCTTTTGAACCTGGAGATCAAATATCATTGTAAGAGCATCTCTCCGATAGGTAGTCACCAAATACTGCTGTTATTGCTGATTGAAAAACCACAAGGACCCTCATAAAGGCAGTGCTAGTGCCCTACAAAAATGTTACAAAATGCTCCTCTGTCCTTTTACACTACATTACCAAAAGTATGTGGACACCTGCTCATTGAACAGCTTATTTCAAAATCAGGGGCATTAATATGGAGTTGGTGCCCCCTTTGCTGCTATAACAGTCTCTACTCTGCTGGGAAAGCTTTCCACCAGATGTTGGAACATTACTGCAGAGACATGCTTCCAATCAGCCACAAGAGAATCAGTGAGGTTGGGCACTAATGTTGGGGGATTAGGCCTGGCTCACAGTCGGCATTCCAATTCATCCCAAAGGTGTTCGATGGGGTTGCGGTCAGGGCTCTGTGCAGGCAAGTCAAGTTCTTCCACACCGATCTCGACAAACCATTTCTGTATGAACCTCACTTTGTGCATGGGTGCATTGTCATGCTGAAACATCCCCAAACGGTTGCCACAAAGTTGGAAGCACAGAATATTCTAGAATGTCATTCATTGTATGCTGTAGTGTTAAGATTTCCCTTCAATGTAACTAAGGGGCCTAGCCCGAACCATGAAAAACAGCTCCAGACCATTATTCCTCTTCCACCAAACTTTACAGTTGGCACTATGCATTGGGACAGGTAGCGTTATCCTGGCATCCACCAAACCCAGATTCGCCCATCGGAATGCCAGATGGTGAAGCGTGATTCATCACTCCAGTGAATGCGTTTCCACGGCTCCAGTGTCCAATGGTGGCGAGCTTTACACCACTCCAGCCGACGCTTGGCATTGCGCATGGTGATCTTAGGCTTGTGTGTGGCTGCTTGGCCATGGAAACACATTTCATGAAGCACCCGACGAACAGTTATTGTGCTGATGTTGCAAACATTGGAACACGTGGTGTGTGCTGCAAATGAGGACAGACATTTTTTATGTGCTACGTGCTTCAGAACTCGCCGGTCCCGTTCTGTGAGCTTGTGTAGCCTACCACTTCGGGGCTGAGCCGTTGTTGCCCCTAGACGTTTCCACTTCACAATAACAGCACTTACAGATGACTGGGGCAGCTCTAGCAGGGCGGAAATTTGATAAACTGACTTGTTGGAAAGGTGGCATCCTATGACGGTGCCACGTTGAAAGTCACTGAGGTCTTCAGTAAAGCTATTCTACTGACAATGTTTGTCTATGGAGATTGCATGGCTGTGTGCTCGATTTTATACAACTGTCTGCAATGGTGAGCCTGAAATAGCCAAATCCACTAATTTGAAGGGGTGTCCACATACTTTTGTATATATAGTGTATTTCATATAAAAAGGGAACTGGACAAAGCAATTTGATTTAAAATGACAGATACTAAGGCACCACCTATACACTCATGAAAGACCTTGAATAATATTTTTGTACGATGAACCTTTTGTCCAACATTCTTTTGTTGCTGTAGTAATTTGCGTGTGTTGTCATTTGTGGGTCATCTAGTATATTGATTGTGTTGTCTGGTATGGGACAGGTTTTCATTGACTGCTACCATTATGTTAAAGTGCCCCTCTACACTCCTGTTGTTGTTCATCAGTTTACACTGATCAGGTTTTTTTGTACAGGTTTGTGTATCGTCTCCCAGTTTAGCACTTAGTCGAGGCCACTGTTGTGGCCAAGCATTATATCGAATTGAAATGAAAATGTAATGTTTCAGAAAGAAAGCCCTAATTCTTGTATGAAAATCACAGTTAAGAGATACCAGGAGTATCACAATCAATGTTCAACTGTTCCCAGTGTAGTTGTGGAAGTGTTTGTGGTTGAAGCTGGTTTGAGGTGGACGCAGAATAAGTCTTTTCTCCCATTATGAGCTTTTCCTCAACCCGTTCCCATACTGCTGTGTGTGGGGTGGGATACTGTCATCCCCCATACCCCAACCCCAGCACCTTCACATCGCACACCCACACACTCATGCCCCTTCCCCACCCTCACCCACTCCTGCAGAATGAGGCAAGGCTCCCAAACGCTCCGCGCAGTTAAACACCTTGTGATTTATTGTGCTTTAATTTGGACGCCCCCGCCATTGTTTTGCGGCTCGCAGTGCAGGGCTGCCCCGCTGACAGTAATTTCTGTCGGTCGGGGTGGATTCTGCCTGAGCTAATGGCACTCTCTTTTCTTACTCCCCTGTTTTGCCTGAATACGACAACCGAGGTTGTGGATGTGTGTGCATGTGGCTGTGTGTGTATAGTATGTGTGTGTGTGGTAGTGGGAAATAAACAGCAGTTCCTATTTACCCTGCCAATTTCACTTGACGGCGCTCGGCACGGCGTATTGAAATGAACCGGGCCCCTGTCTAATACGTGTGTAAGGCTGGTGGCCGGCGGTGGCAGAGATAGATTGTAGCAGGCAATTACGCCGGTCCGGCTTCTGATTAGAGAGCGGCCCGCTCGCCGTTCGCTTCCCCAGCCAGCCGGCCTTACTGCTGCCTCTTATCGTGATGAAGGCGTAGATTGGGCCAGACATTGTTTGATTGCTTTCAGACACGTTTGTTAAATCCAACCGCCACACAGCAGCAGTGGCTATCCAGACCATTTCCTCACACACTGCCTGCCTGCTTGGCTGGCTCACCGTAATGTATCCCACCCACATTGTTCTACTCCTCCTGACCACTCTGTTTATTCTGGTTCTGTTCTCCTTTCTCTATGTTGGTGTGTCTCTCTGACTGTCTACAGTCAGTTTACCTCTCTCTCTCTCTCTCTCTCTCTCTCTCTCTCTCTCTCTCTCTCTCTCTCTCTCACTCTCACTCTCACTCTCACTCTCACTCACTTCCCCTACTCTTGTCTCCCTTTGAACACCTGGTTTGAATTCCATGTTAATAGGACATTAAATGACCAATGATGCGGAGCATTGCTGTGTCTTCATAGGCGAAGAGTTCAAAGTGAACACTCCCTGTCATCACTATAGGCCCTGAGTGATGCACATACAGTAACACAGTAGTCTATGTGCTGTAAAATGACACAGGACTCATGAGACAGGCACTGCTGCATATCTGTGTATTTTCCCTCTCATTTCTCTCTGTCCATATGTGTGTGTAACCAATGCAAAGCTTATTTGAACGTGACCTTTGCGAGTGGGAGTAATGCGGTGCACTGCGGTGCAGTTCAGTGGAACCGTGCTTTCTTGATGGTTCCTGAGCCTGTCCACCACTTTATCTCTCGCCTCAGGGGAGCCAACTGCCGATGTCTTCAGTGTCCTATTACATCATAAAAAAGCGTCAGTTATTAAGAGCGTTAGAATAACATTCAGGTGAAAATGACTTTGAAATGGATACTTTATGTTTTTTCCTCCCCGCACCGCATATTTGATTTACCCTTCAATAGTATTTCACTTTGATATCGTTTTCCACATAAAACAAACCTTTTTGCTGGAAGCAAGCTGCTGTCTGCTGGAGTGTGTCCGCTATAAGAGAGACCATATCACCGTTGCTCTGGAGCCATCAGCATTAAGGAAACAGACAGATGATAGGTCTAGTCATTTGTGTGTGTGTGCCTGTATTTGTTTTTATGTGTGTTTGTATGTATGTGTGTGTTTTATGTGAATGTGTGTGTTCAAGCTGAAGAGGCCAGTGATAGCTAGTCTGGTGCAGTTGACTGGTGCTCAAAGCCCAGTGTCTACTCCAGCAGTTCTGCAGCACTGTCAGCTGGTATATGTGCAATTCTGGGCTGAAGGCAGCAACAACCATCAATCAAAGTGTGGTGTTGGGGTGTATGAGAGCTGGCCTCATTCATTAGCTCCATTACTCCTATCTGGACAAAGAGACATACTGTGGAGGAGAACCACAGAGAACTAAATACACTGTGGAGGAGAACCACAGAGAACCACATGCACTGTGGAGGAGAACCACAGACACACTGTGGAGGAGAACCACAGAGTACAACATACATTGTAAATGAGAACCACAGAGAACAACATACACTGTGGAGGAGAACCACAGCCACACTGTGGAGGAAAACCACAGAGAACCACATGCAATGTGTAGGAAAACCACAGAGAACCACATACATATTGGAGGATAATCAAAGACGTTGTGGAGGAGAACCAGATGGAACCACAGACACTGGAGGAGAACCACAGACACCGGAGGAGAACCACAGCGAACCACAGACACTGGAGGAGAACCACAGAGAACCACAGGCACTGAAGGAGAACCACAGACACTGGAGGAGAACCACAGAGAACCACAGACACTGGAGGAGAACCACAGAGAACCACAGACACTGGAGGAGAACCACAGAGAACCACTGACACTGGAGGAGAACCACAGAGAACCACACACACTGGAGGAGAACCACAGAGAACCACATACATATTGGAGGAGAACCACAGATGGAACCACTGACACTGGAGGAAAAGCACAGAGAACCACAGACACTGGAAGAGAACCACAGACACTGGAGGAGAACCACAAAGAACCACAGTGAACCAAAGACACTGGAGGAGAACAACAGATGCTGGAGGAGAACCACAGACACTGGAGGAGAACCACAGAGAACCACATACATATTGAAGGAGAACAACAGATGCTGTGGAGGAGAACCAGATGGAACCACAGACATTGGAGGAGAACAACAGCGAACCACAGACACTGGAGGAGAACCAAATGGAACCACAGACACTTGAGGAGAACCACAGAGAACCACAGACACTGGAGGAGAACCACAGAGAACCACCGACGCTGGAGGAGAAACACAGAGAACCAGAGACACTGGAGGAGAACAACAGAGAACAACATACATATTGGAGGAGAACCACAGATGTTGTGGAGGAGAACCAGAGAGAACCACAGACACTGGAGTAGAACCACAGAGAACCACATACATATTGGAGGAGAACCACAGATGCTGTGGAGGAGAACCAGATGGAACCACAGACACTGGAGGAGAACAACAGCGAACCACAGACACTGGACGAGAACAGGATGGAACCACAGACACTGGAGGAGAACCACAGAGAACCACAGACACTGGAGGAGAACCACAGAGAACCACAGACACTGGAGGAGAACCACAGCGAACCATAAACACTGGAGGAGAACCACAGCGAACCACAAACACTGGAGGAGAACCACGGCGAACCACAGACACCGGAGGAGAACCACAGAGAACCATAGACGATGGAGGAGAACCACAGTGAACCACAGACACTGGAGGAGAACCACAGAAAACAACAGACACTGGAGGAGAACCACAGAGAACCACAGACACTGGAGGAGAACCACAGACACTGGAGGAGAACCAGCTGGAACCACAGACACTGGAGGAAAACCACAGCGAACCACAGACACTGGAGGAGAACCACTGCGAACCACCGACACTGGAGGAGAACCACAGAGAACCACAGACACTGGAGGAGAACCACAGAGAACCACAGACGCTGGAGGAGAACCACATAGAACCACAGACACTGGAGGAGAACCACATAGAACCACAGACACTGGAGGAGAACCTCTAGTGGTAGACCGGTGTGTAAGTGCTGAAGGACAACAAAAATGTGCATGATCTGGGTCCCCTAAAAAATTTACTGTATTTTTAGACAAAAGTGCAGTTGGTAGAAAAGCTCCTGTACTTTTTCTCCACACTGTGTTATACTGTAGTTATGTACACATATCACATTGTGTTATAATATAGTTATCTACACACATCACACTGTGTTATACTGTAGTTATGTACACACATCACACTGTGTTATACTGTAGTTATGTACACACATCACACTGTGTTATACTGTAGTTATGTACACACATCACACTGTGTTATACTGTAGTTATGTACACACATCACACTGTGTTATACTGTAGTTATGTACACACATCACACTGTGTTATAGTGTAGTTATGTACACACATCACACTGTTATACTGTAGTTATGTACACACATCACACTGTGTTATACTGTAGTTATGTACACATATCACATTGTGTTATAATATAGTTATCTACACACATCACACTGTGTTATACTGTAGTTATCTACACACATCACACTGTGTTAAACAGTAGTTATTTACGCAGATCACACTGTGTTATACTGTAGTTAATTACGCAGATCACACTGTGTTATACTGTAGTTAATTACGCAGATCACACTGTGTTATACTGTAGTTATTTATGCAGATCACACTGTGTTATACTGTAGTTATTTACGCAGATCACACTGTTATACTGTAGTTATGTACACACATCACACTGTGTTATACTGTAGTTATTTACGCAGATCACACTGTGTTATACTGTAGTTAATTACGCAGATCACACTGTGTTATACTGTAGTTAATTACGCAGATCACACTGTGTTATACTGTAGTTATTTACGCAGATCACACTGTGTTATACTGTAGTTAATTACGCAGATCACACTGTTATACTGTAGTTAATTACACAGATCACACTGTGTTATACTGTAGTTATTTACGCAGATCACACTGTGTTATACTGTAGTTAATTACGCAGATCACACTGTTATTCTGTAGTTAATTACACAGATCACACTGTGTTATACTGTAGTTATTTACGCAGATCACACTGTGTTATACTGTAGTTATTTACGCAGATCACGCTGTGTTATACTGTAGTTAATTACGCAGATCACACTGTGTTATACTGTAGTTATTTACGCAGATCACACTGTGTTATACTGTAGTTATTTACGCAGATCACACTGTGTTATACTGTAGTTATTTACGCAGATCACACTGTTATACTGTAGTTATTTACGCAGATCACACTGTGTTATACTGTAGTTATTTACGCAGATCACACTGTGTTATACTGTAGTTAATTACGCAGATCACACTGTTATACTGTAGTTATTTACGCAGATCACACTGTTATACTGTAGTTATTTACGCAGATCACACTGTGTTATACTGTAGTTATTTACGCAGATCACACTGTGTTATACTGTAGTTAATTACGCAGATCACACTGTTATACTGTAGTTATTTACGCAGATCACACTGTTATACTGTAGTTATTTACGCAGATCACACTGTGTTATACTGTAGTTATTTACGCAGATCACACTGTGTTATACTGTAGTTAATTACGCAGATCACACTGTTATACTGTAGTTATTTACGCAGATCACACTGTGTTATACTGTAGTTATTTACGCAGATCACACTGTGTTATACTGTAGTTATTTACGCAGATCACGCTGTGTTATACTGTAGTTATTTACGCAGATCACGCTGTGTTATACTGTAGTTATTTACGCAGATCACACTGTGTTATACTGTAGTTATTTACGCAGATCACACTGTTATTCTGTAGTTAATTACACAGATCACACTGTGTTATATTGTAGTTATTTACGCAGATCACACTGTGTTAAACAGTAGTTATTTACGCAGATCACACTGTGTTGTACTGTAGTTATTTACGCAGATCACACTGTTATTCTGTAGTTAATTACACAGATCACACTGTGTTATATTGTAGTTATTTACGCAGATCACACTGTGTTATATTGTAGTTATCTACACACATCACACTGTGTTATACTGTAGTTAATTACGCAGATCACACTGTTATTCTGTAGTTAATTACACAGATCACACTGTGTTATACTGTAGTTAATTACGCAGATCACACTGTTATACTGTAGTTATTTACGCAGATCACACTGTGTTATACTGTAGTTATTTATGCAGATCACACTGTGTTATACTGTAGTTATTTACGCAGATCACACTGTGTTATACTGTAGTTATGTGCGCAGATCACAGTGTTATACTGTAGTTATGTACACACATCGCACTGTGTTATAATGTAGTTATGTACACACATTGTGTTATACTGTAGTTATGTACACATATCACACTGTGTTATACTGTAGTTATGTACATATATCACACTGTGTTATACTGTAGTTATGTACACATATCACACTGTGTTATACTGTAGTTATTTACGCAGATCACACTGTGTTATACTGTAGTTATTTACGCAGATCACACTGTGTTATACTGTAGTTATTTACGCAGATCACACTGTTATACTGTAGTTATTTACGCAGATCACACTGTGTTATACTGTAGTTATTTACGCAGATCACACTGTGTTATACTGTAGTTAATTACGCAGATCACACTGTTATACTGTAGTTATTTACGCAGATCACACTGTTATACTGTAGTTATTTACGCAGATCACACTGTGTTATACTGTAGTTATTTACGCAGATCACACTGTGTTATACTGTAGTTAATTACGCAGATCACACTGTTATACTGTAGTTATTTACGCAGATCACACTGTTATACTGTAGTTATTTACGCAGATCACACTGTGTTATACTGTAGTTATTTACGCAGATCACACTGTGTTATACTGTAGTTAATTACGCAGATCACACTGTTATACTGTAGTTATTTACGCAGATCACACTGTGTTATACTGTAGTTATTTACGCAGATCACACTGTGTTATACTGTAGTTATTTACGCAGATCACGCTGTGTTATACTGTAGTTATTTACGCAGATCACGCTGTGTTATACTGTAGTTATTTACGCAGATCACACTGTGTTATACTGTAGTTATTTACGCAGATCACACTGTTATTCTGTAGTTAATTACACAGATCACACTGTGTTATATTGTAGTTATTTACGCAGATCACACTGTGTTGTACTGTAGTTATTTACGCAGATCACACTGTTATTCTGTAGTTAATTACACAGATCACACTGTGTTATATTGTAGTTATTTACGCAGATCACACTGTGTTATATTGTAGTTATCTACACACATCACACTGTGTTATACTGTAGTTAATTACGCAGATCACACTGTTATTCTGTAGTTAATTACACAGATCACACTGTGTTATACTGTAGTTAATTACGCAGATCACACTGTTATACTGTAGTTATTTACGCAGATCACACTGTGTTATACTGTAGTTATTTATGCAGATCACACTGTGTTATACTGTAGTTATTTACGCAGATCACACTGTGTTATACTGTAGTTATGTACACAGATCACACTGTGCTATACTGTAGTTATTTACACTGATCACACTGTTATATTGTAGTTACGTACACACATTGTGTTATACTGTAGTTATGTACACATATCACACTGTGTTATACTGTAGTTATGTACATATATCACACTGTGTTATACTGTAGTTATGTACACATATCACACTGTGTTATACTGTAGTTATGTACACATATCACACTGTGTTATACTGTAGTTATGTACATATATCACACTGTGTTATACTGTAGTTATGTACACACATCACACTGTGTTATACTGTAGTTATGTACACACATCTCACTATGTTATACTGTAGTTATGTACACACATCACACTGTGTTATACTGTAGTTATGTACACACATCACACTGTGTTATACTGTAGTTATGTACACACATCACACTGTGTTATACTGTAGTTATGTACACACATCACACTGTTATACTGTAGTTATGTACACACATCACACTGTGTTATATTGTAGTTATGTAAACATATCGCACTGTGTTATACTGTAGTTATTTACGCAGATCACACTGTGTTATACTGTAGCTATTTACGCAGATCACACTGTTATACTGTAGTTATTTACGCAGATCACACTGTGTTATACTGTAGTTATTAACGCAGATCACACTGTGTTATACTGTAGTTATTTACGCAGATCACACTGTGTTATACTGTAGTTAATTACGCAGATCACACTGTGTTATACTGTAGTTATTTACGCAGATCACACTGTGTTATACTGTAGTTAATTACGCAGATCACACTGTGTTATACTGTAGTTATTTACGCAGATCACACTGTGTTATACTGTAGTTATTAACGCAGATCACACTGTTATACTGTAGTTATTTACGCAGATCACACTGTGTTATACTGTAGTTATTTTCGCAGATCACACTGTGTTATACTGTAGTTATTTACGCAGATCACACTGTGTTATACTGTAGTTATTTACGCAGATCACACTGTGTGATAATATTGTTATGTACGCAGATCATACTGTGTGATAATATTGTTATGTACGCAGATCACACTGTGTTATACTGTAGTTATTTATGCAGATCACACAGTGTTATACTGTAGTTATGTACACACATCGCATTGTGTTCTACTTGAGTTATCTACACAGATCACACTGTGTTTATATTGTAGTTATGTACACAAATCACACTGTTATACTTTAGGTGTTTACACAAATCACAATATTTTTTATTCTGTAGTTATCTACACATATCACACTGTTATACTGTAGTTATGTACGCAGATCACACAGTGTTATACTGTAGTTATGTACACATATCGCACTGTGTTATATTATAATTATGTACACACATCTCATTGTGTTCTACTTGAGTTATCTACACAGATCACACTGTTATACTGTAGTTATGTACACATATCACACTGTGTTATACTGTAGTTATCTACACAGATCACACTGTGTTTTAATGTTGTTCTCTACACAAATCACACTGTGTTAAACTGTAGTTATTTACGCAGATCACACTGTGTTATACTGTAGTTATTTACGCAGATCACACTGTTATACTGTAGTTATTTACGCAGATCACACTGTGTTATACTGTAGTTAATTACGCAGATCACACTGTGTTATACTGTAGTTATTTACGCAGATCACACTGTTATACTGTAGTTATTTCCGCAGATCACACTGTGTTATACTGTAGTTATTTATGCAGATCACACTGTGTTATACTGTAGTTAATTACGCAGATCACACTGTGTTATACTGTAGTTAATTACGCAGATCACACTGTTATACTGTAGTTATTTACGCAGATCACACTGTTATACTGTAGTTATTTACGCAGATCACACTGTGTTATACTGTAGTTATTTACGCAGATCACACTGTGTTATACTGTAGTTATTTACGCAGATCACACTGTGTTATACTGTAGTTAATTACGCAGATCACACTGTGTTATACTGTAGTTAATTACGCAGATCACACTGTGTTATACTGTAGTTATTTACGCAGATCACACTGTGTTATACTGTAGTTAATTACGCAGATCACACTGTGTTATACTGTAGTTATTTACGCAGATCACACTGTGTTATACTGTAGTTATTTACGCAGATCACACTGTGTTATACTGTAGTTAATTACGCAGATCACACTGTGTTATACTGTAGTTAATTACGCAGATCACACTGTGTTATACTGTAGTTATTTACGCAGATCACACTGTTATACTGTAGTTATTTACGCAGATCACACTGTGTTATACTGTAGTTATTTACGCAGATCACACTGTGTTATACTGTAGTTATTTACGCAGATCACACTGTGTTATACTGTAGTTATTTACGCAGATCACACTGTTATACTGTAGTTATTTACGCAGATCACACTGTGTTATACTGTAGTTATTTACGCAGATCACACTATGTTGTACTGTAGTTATTTACGCAGATCACACTGTTATACTGTAGTTATTTACGCAGATCACACTGTGTTATAATTTAGTTACTTCCACTGATCACACTGTTTTATACTGTAGTTATTTACACATATTATACTGTAGATATTTACACAGATCACACTGTGTTATACTTGAGTTATTTACACTGATCATACTGTGTTATATTGTAGATATTTAAACAGATCACACTGTGTTATAATATAGTTATGTACACACATCTCATTGTGTTATACTGTTGTTATCTACACACATCACACAATGTTATACTTGAGTTATTTACACTGATCACACTGTGCTATTTTGTAGTTATTTACACAAATCACAATGTGTTAAACTGTAGGTATTTACACGGATCACACTGTGTTATAATTTAGTTACTTCCACTGATCACACTGTTTTATACTGTAGTTATTTACACATATTATACTGTAGATATTTACACAGATCACACTGTGTTATACTTGAGTTATTTACACTGATCATACTGTGTTATATTGTAGATATTTAAACAGATCACACTGTGTTATAATGTAGTTATTTACACAGACCACACTGTGTTATACTGTAGTTATTTACACAGATCCCACTGTGATCCTGTGTTGGGTGGGCCAGATACATACAATTACAGTACGCTTCACAACCAAAGAGGGAGAGTAAAACCCTTACGTTTTGGGGAGGTTTAATTTCCTTATCACTTTGTACACTTATGTTGTTACTTCCTAAATACCATTTCAAGTTGCACCGTAGCCTTCGACCATTGAAAAATATAACACTTAAACGGAGCAGCCCAGTGTTAATAAAAGTGTGTCAAGCCCAGTATTAAGGAGCGCCACCTCTGAGGAAGCTGTATTCACTGATCCCAGCTGTGTGTTCACAGGCCCCCCAAATTAATCCCAAGCAATTTTTCTGCACCACTTGTGCCACTGATAAAGGAAGCCGGAGCATTCAAATAGGATGGTCCCCGACAGCATGAGGCTCTCGGTGGATCGGGCTGCAGTCAGGCCTGCACTGTGGAGGGACTGGGACCCTCTCTCTACCCCACAACACCCACCCACTCCCCCTATCCCTCTGATACAGCCACAAACACAGTGCATGGAGAGTCTCAAGACTGCCCTGCCACTGTTTATCATGACAAAGTGGAATGTTCACGGGTAACTTACTCTCTGCGATGTAGCCTAGTTAGTTAGATTCACACCTGTGCTAAAGTCATTAGCCTTGAGATAATTCAAGTGGTCATATTCTTAACGGCTGCTTAGGGCTTTTTTGGTATCTAGTCTCCTTTTTCAATTTCACAGCTTGGTTTACCGATTTGAAGGGCACTTAATAATGGTTTCGACGTGGAAGTTGCGGCATTCCTTTTTTTGAATTGAATAGGACAGCAGGGGGGTTGAAGGGTTACAGTGAAAATCTAAAATGACATCAAGCTGGCCTAGCACATGCCTCAGGTTGATAGTTCCCCTGTTCTCTAGATGGGCCAATATAGGGACCTGCCTGGGCATTCATAGATCTCTTTATATTTATTTAGTTTACCAGAGGATGGGGTGTTCAGAATCACCAGATGGTTTGGGAGAGAAAGGCAGGCTGCGTGGTTAAAGGTAAAGGTTTTAAAAGCACACACAACAGTAGCTATCACATGTGCCTACAATCAGCCAATGGAGGTGTGATGACTGGAACAATCAGCCATGGAGGGGTGACAACTGGAACGATCAGCCATGGAGGGGTGATGACTGGAACAATCAGCCATGGAGGGTGAAGACTGGAACGATCAGCCATGGAGGGTGACGACTGGAACAATCAGCCATGGAGGGGTGATGACTGGAACGATCAGCCATGGAGGGGTGACGACTGGAACGATCAGCCATGGAGGGTGATGACTGGAACAATCAGCCATGGAGGGTGACGACTGGAACAATCAGCCATGGATGGTGACGACTGGAACAATCAGCCATGGAGGGGTGACGACTGGAACGATCAGCCATGGAGGGGTGACAACTGGAACGATCAGCCATGGAGGGTGATGACTGGAACAATCAGCCATGGAGGGGTGACAACTGGAACGATCAGCCATGGAGGGGTGACAACTGGAACGATCAGCCATGGAGGGTGATGACTGGAACAATCAGCCATGGAGGGGTGACGACTGGAACGATCAGCCATGGAGGGGTGACAACTGGAACGATCAGCCATGGAGGGGGGACGACTGGAACAATCAGCCATGGAGGGGTGACGACTGGAACGATCAGCCATGGAGGGGGGACGACTGGAACAATCAGCCATGGAGGGGTGACGACTGGAACAATCAGCCATGGAGGGGTGATGACTGGAGCAATCAGCCATGGAGGGGTGATGACTGGAGCAATCAGCCATGGAGGGGTGATGACTGGAACAATCAGCCATGGAGGGTGACGACTGGAACGATCAGCCATGGAGGGTGACGACTGGAACGATCAGCCATGGAGGGTGACGACTGGAACGATCAGCCATGGAGGGTGACGACTGGAACGATCAGCCATGGAGGGTGACGACTGGAACAGTGCGTCATGGTGCAGCCAGACAGGAACAGTATAACATCACTCCAGCAGGCCCCATTATAACCTCTGTAATAAAAACCAATAGTCTGATAGTGCCGTTCCTCCCACTACCTAGCCATAAAAGTCACCAATGAGTGCCTCGCGCACCACTGCAGGAAATGTATGTCTGAGCAGTTTATTTGTCCTTTCCCTCTCTTTTAGAGATAAATTGGTCTACTTTTTCTAATGCGGTTAGAATCTTCAACTCTTGTTGTATTGGTTTAGACTGAGTTTTCTCCTGCTTTTGTTTACTGAATTGAAAGCTGTCTGCTTTCTCTGTTCCACTGTAACACTCTGTCCTTGATCTGTTTCTGATAGCTGATTCTGTCCATTGATGATGGCTTTTTAATCATATTAAAGGAAGTCTATGCTTTCTCTTAGCATTACGACACTACTTCTGTCAATGCCCTGTCTTGGTGGCTCATGTCCATGGACAGTGTCTTCGAAGCTCAATATTTGTTATTTTATACAAATGATTGTTGCCTGGAAGGTTGGAACTGAATTAATCTGTTGAGTAAACAGCGACACAGATTAAAACTAGAAAACCCAACCTTGGTTTCATTGAAATTCAATTAGCTAGACACATAGGGTTTCTTGTGGGGGCCATTGATTGGCATTTTCTTAGGGTCACATGTATGCTGCTGTAGCTCTTAGCTCACTAGTCCAGCAATTAACACACTGCAGACAATCAAACACTGTGATGCATTAACTTCAAAATGAGGGGAATTCTTAACGTTTTTGAAGGTTTCTACATCCGGCATCACCAATGTTAAAAGTTAACTTCGGCTTTAAGAAACATGTATTTAAAAAGCCATTGATTTCACCTTATTGTATTTGTGCTCATAGTATTAAATATATGCACAGAAATAGTGAGTGGGTGAGAGCAAACATTACAAACCTTAGTGTGACTCTAGTGCATTCCTCCAGCGACTGAGCCAGAAAGAGTCCTTGACGCTTTGTGTTCAGAATGCATTCCCAGACACCATGGTTTCATGATTACATACAAATGACCAACTCAGGTTGTATTGAGGATGACGGCCATGCCTCCTCACGGTTCCCCTCGGACAGGGTTAGGGTGACTGAAGGTGGGGGGTGTCACTCCCATGGGCTGGCATGTTTGGGGAGGGGGGGGGGGGGGGGGCGGCACCTAATGCCCTGGTTTACAGGCAACACTGATCGGCCACTTAGAGGAAAATGAGCCAGCTCTTTTCAAAGATAATGGTAATAGGGCATCGATTGAGGCTTGGGCTATACGCGTCGCAGTGATTATTTGAAGCCGGAGTAACACGCTCTGTTGTTGGGCTCGTTTGACAACACACACCCTTCCCCCCCACATGTCTTACCTCTGTCACCTGTCTGTTGAGAGCAGGGACAGAAAACACAGATACTCACGCTATTCATGCTCACACAAATGAATTGCAAATTCAGTGTCACACAACAAAAAACGTACTTTTTTAAACTGGAATCAACATCTATATTGCCTCTCATCGGCTGCACCTTTTGTCAAAACAACAACGGTATTATTAGATGACATGAATATATTTGTATCATTCATGCACATTTTGACTGAATGTCAAAATGAGGAAGTCCCTGACCAGTCAGCAGCAGCCCAACAGACCACAGCAGACCGGTCCTTCAGAAGGAGGGAGACCTGGCACCTGTTTTAGAATAATCTGCATGACTAAAGGTTGCTGTGCTTTTCCTTTTTCTAGCCTCCCACCCTCCTTCCCTACCTTCCACCCTTACTCCCTGCTAGCTGGCGTGGTTTTGACAGAGGACCCCACCTGAATGACATTTACAAATTACCCAGATGAGAGTGCTTCATCCCCTGACCCGTGGGCCTCTATTCAGCACCCAGAGAGATTCGCCAGCATTTTGTCATATAATTACTGCAAATCCCCTGAAAGTACCCTCTCCTTCCCTTTTCCGCACGCACGCACGCACGCACGCACGCACGCACGCACGCACGCACGCACGCACGCACGCACGCACGCACGCACGCACGCACGCACACACACACACACACACACACACACACACACACACACACACACACACACACACACACACACACACACACACACACACACACACACACACACACACGCACACACAGCTGCATGTTAATGTGTGATGAGCTGCTGTCCAAATGACTGTCACCTCGACAGGATGGTGGGATGCAGAGCAGTGTCAGCCACAGAAAAGGGGGAGGAGAGAGACGGAATCACAGCGAAGTGTGAGATAGGAGACTGATGTGTCTGTGACGTGTGTGTGTGTGTGTGTGTGTGTATTACTGTGTAAGCATGAGTGCCCTGGAAGTGATTGTTATTTTTGCACAGACACACATATGAGTTGCGTTGGTAATTGGTCATTTAGAAATGAATAGAATCATATCCCGTCATTCCCTCAAATAGTTTATCATTTGAGTTTTAGAAACAAGTATTATTGTTATTAATTGTATTCATCCTGCATCATAAGACACAATTCTTCCATATTAACATTTCAAAGACTTTCTGTGTCCAGGTCTGGACAAACTTGCAGTATCCTGATCTGCTGCATCGATTGGTTACAGCCTCAGTCTCTCTCTTTCTCCCCTCCTCTTCCCTCCCTCACCCTCCCTGTGTGCGCTTGGCAGCATATGCAGCGGCTTGTTTGGTTGTTGGTGGTGTGTCTGTCCCTTGATTGCACACTAGAAGAAAGAAATGAAAAGGATAATCTAATTGAACAACTTTAAAGCGTACTGGCTGTTTCATGTAGTCCTTTGGAACGGACGTAATTTGAGCGCTGTTACCCACCCAAGCGTGTCTGTGCTGAAGGTCAGCTGTCTGCCATCGGGAACATGCAGAAAATGTAAAATGAGTCTCTCTGCCTCTCCTTCTCTCCTTCTCTCTCCTACATGCACACCATCCAAGCACAACCATATATTTACACATTCACAGGCTCAAATATCTTAGCAGTCTTATTTTGACTCATATCCCTTGAATATAGCGGAAGCAAGCAATGTTTGGAGTTTGAAAGACCTCTAGTTTCTTGGAAGAACCCAAAGGGACATGGTTCCCTCCAAGGAACACGATATTCTATTGATGCTACTGTATATGGCACCTTAAGACGTACATCTTGATGTAATGTAGTGCATTCTATGGGCTGGGAGTGAGAGATTATTCATCTCTGCAAAGCCATACCCACAGCAGGCAAAGTGAAGCCTCTGTGTTTGTTCAACGTGAAGGCAATGAGAATAGGACGGAGAGAGGGTGATTCCCTGCCCTTGATATTCAGGGTGAGTCATGGGCATTTACTGAGGCAATGCATCACCTTAGCTCTCTCCGGTTCTATTTCTCTCTCTCATTCTCTCTCTCTTTCTCCCTTTCTCTTCGGGCTTAAAGTCCATCCAGCGTCCCCCTAAATGAGATTCTCCCCCAAACAGAGTTAACAAGGTCTGCCAGAGAGACAGGCATTCAGAATGGAGGGTTCTTCTCTCAGCCTGGACTGCCTCCCAAATAATAACACTCTCTCCTCTCTTCTCCATTAGCATCTAGTCCATCTCAGAGAGATAGAGAGGGAATGAGAGAGGTAGGAGGGAGAGAAAGAGAGAGGTGGCCTGTTTCAGTTGACAACCACCCCGATCACTTGGCTGTTGATGGAGTCAAAGTATCAGGGTCGTCTTCTTCATGCCTGTTTCATTTCATTATCTCCTCAGCATATACATGGTTTAGAGGAGTGCAGGGAGAAAGTAGCACTCTCATTATCTCCTCAGCATATACTTGGTTTAGAGGAGTGCAGGGAGAAAGTAGCACTCATTATCTCCTCAGCATATACATGGTTTAGAGGAGCGCAGGGAGAAAGTAGCACTCATTATCTCCTCAGCATATACATGGTTTAGAGGAGCGCAGGGAGAAAGTAGCACTCATTATCTCCTCAGCATATACATGGTTTAGAGGAGCGTAGGGACAAAATAGTACTCTCATTATCTCCTCAGCATATACATGGTTTAGAGGAGCGTAGGGAGAAAGTAGAACTCATTATCTCCTCAGCATGTACATGGTTTAGAGGAGCGTAGGGAGAAAGTAGCACTCATTATCTCCTCAGCATATACATGGTTTAGAGGAGTGCAGGGAGAAAGTAGTACTCTCATTATCTCAGCATATACATGGTTTAGAGGAGTGTAGGGAGAAAGTAGTACTCTCATTATCTCAGAATATACATGGTTTAGAGGAGTGCAGGGAGAAAGTAGTACTCTCATTATCTCAGCATATACATGGTTTAGAGGAGTGTAGGGAGAAAGTAGTACTCTCATTATCTCAGAATATACATGGTTTAGAGGAGTGCAGGGAGAAAGTAGTACTCTCATTATCTCAGCATATACATGGTTTAGAGGAGCGTAGGGAGAAAATAGTACTCATTATCTCAGCATATATATGGTTTAGAGGAGTGCAGGGAGAAAGTAGTACTCTCATTATCTCAGAATATACATGGTTTAGAGGAGCGCAGGGAGAAAGTAGTACTCTCATTATCTCAGCATATACATGGTTTAGAGGAGCGTAGGGAGAAAATAGTACTCTCATTATCTCAGCATATACATGGTTTAGAGGAGTGCAGGGAGAAAGTAGTACTCTCATTATCTCAGCATATACATGGTTTAGAGGAGTGTAGGGAGAAAGTAGTACTCATTATCTCAGCATATACATGGTTTAGAGGAGTGTAGGGAGAAAGTAGTACTCTCATTATCTCAGCATATACATGGTTTAGAGGAGTGTAGGGAGAAAGTAGTACTCTGATGTCTTTCTCAGACAGTCTGTATTTAGACGTTTTGCACTTTTCGCCATACAATGTTTCAGGCTCGGTTGCAAATTCACAGAACAGCTCACAATCTCATGTGAGCGTGTTCCTTTTTTATCTCCAACTTGTTTAATTTGCCAATATTGTTTGAATGCGTTTTTTCTCAATTCAGATTTATTAGTAACTCTTTGATCTATTTATGTTCTGCTTAAGCATGTCACTTTCTTAAAGATTAAATAATTGAAAGCTGCACTGCTAAGGAACTGTTTGTTTTTACATCAAAAGTTAAATTCATTATTCCATTAGCGAGAGAGAGAGAGAGAGAGAGAGAGAGAGAGAGAGAGAGAGAGAGAGAGAGAGAGAGAGAGAGAGAGAGAGAGAGAGCAATACCAGCTGTCTCCAATGCGTGGCGGTATACTTCTCTCCTCCAGCCCATCTGAAGAAAGGAGAGAGCTAGAGAGAAAGATGTGTGGAGGACAGGCTAGTTAAGGCCCAGGAGGGGGAAGAGAACGAAGGAGGGATGAGCAGGGGAGGAAAATCTCATATGAAAATGTAAATGGGGTGTGTGGAGGGGGTAAGGGGGGGTACAGAGCAGCGAGCGGTTTCTCCAGCTGGCCTAATCTTGCCTCCGCGCGGTGGGGCCCAGATAGCGATAGCTAACAGGAGGCTGGCGCTGGGACTCCTTTGAAATACAGAGCAGCGCTGTGTGTAAATTGGAGGCACGGCGATGGAGCCACCAGATGACACGTGGAGCTGCGACCCTCGCGCCTGATCAGGGCCAAGCGTGGCAAAGGTAAATCTTACACATCAGGCAATTTTATTTTCAGCACAGAGGGGACGAAGCCACACATTCAGGATCTTTTCAAATGATAATGCCCCCTTTTGAGGCATATCATCACTTAGATGTGTTCCTTCTCTCTCTCGTCTCAACATGGAAACTCATGCCTGAACAACAACTTTAGTTTGGCATACAATTTGTTTAATTATATCCCACACATTTCTGTGGCCTTCATTTATCCTCTTCCCTCAGCTCCACCAAGACATTTTGTTAAGGTGATTTGGAAAATAATCTGTAATATAATTCCTCTTTACATATTTCCTTGGTTTAAACGCGGTTTAATCCACCACTGTGCATACTTTGTCCGCATCCCACAATACTTTGTTCCACTAGGAAGCCACACTCACTGTGGCCCCGCTGTCTCTTCAGACACCAGACATGTTTGTTTTGGTGGCTTACAGAACAGAGCCTACTACTCCACAGTCTATGTCCTGAAACCACTCTCTAAGTCAGTCTATTTCATGGCAGCTCATGTTCTAACATGTGTTCCCAGAGTGCACAGCGTTTCATTGTATTTCACACTGGCTTACGTCCTCCTCCCACATGTGCCACGTCTGACAGTAACAGTCATGAAACTGCCTCATATTGAGCAGGCCGTGAAATACTATCCTGTGATTTTCCCCCGGTTTATGTAATTGACTCGCCTGGAATCTGGAGACGCCGGGATGGACACTGTAATCTATTGCTATGAATGACTGAATGAATCCTCTCATAGTGTGAATGATCTTTGGAACTGCAGCTCAACACCAACCAATTGGATGGCGAGACAGCACAAAATAAAGAGAAAGCCCCTGCTTCTCCAACTCACATGTCCCCACCTCAAAATCTGCATCGAAATGAAAGCCCCTGCTTCTCCAACTCACATGTCCCCACCTCAAAATCTGCATCGAAATGAAAGCCCCTGCTTCTCCAACTCACATGTCCCCACCTCAAAATCTGCATCGAAATGAAAGCCCAAGACTAACTGGCATCAAATGGTATCCTTTTTGTAGTTGGTGAAACAGAAAAATGACTTTCTGGACCAAAGAGAAAGCATGCAAGTTAGTCTTTACTGTCCTGCAAAACAAACAAGTGTGTGTGTGTTAATCTGTGTGTGTTGTCAGGGGATTCCTGGCTGTGACCTGTGCAGCACCACAGCTAAGCTAACCCTCCTCTCACCCGCAGACCCCTCCATTCCCCCAACCCACCACCACCAACCCACCCACCCGCAGTCGCATATTGATGGGAAGTGACACTGTGATTGTGTGGGGCTCGGCCATGCTCAGATCAGGGTGTCACTTCTGCCTAGCCTGATTGCCACTTTCTCGGCGCGGTGCGGAGGAGTTATATTGAGGGAGAAAAGGTCAGAAGCCATTGGTCATCTGCTCCCCTCTCTCCCAAACGACTTGTCCTCTCAGAGGGGAATGAAAACAGACAGGGCCAGCCGGGCAGCCCGAGCGGGCGATGATCCAGGACCCAGCCCAGGAGAGGAATGCAAACGAGGGATGGAAGCAGGGAGGGGAGGAAGAAGAGGAGGAGAGGGAGGGCAGCTCAGAGAGTGAGGGATAGGAGGGGATCTTGAGGTGTGTGTGTGTGTGTGTGAATGGGGAGGGTGTCACACTCAGAGGAAGAGAGCACAGAGCTCTGGGATGGAGCGGTAGAGGGCATCCATATGAAGGTCAAGATGGCGGAGACAGACCCCAGGACAGGTGGTATAGACATATTAGAAGATCCAGAGCCACCTGTTTTGATCAAACTCTGAGGCTAAGATTCCTTAGGCTACGTCTCACAATCTCCATCTTCAGTACTGGAGAATTCACACTTCCTTTGGGAAATGCAAGAACCTACACCTGATAACTAAGAGTATCGTGTACCAACTTGTGTGTTTGTGTGTATATGTTTAGACCGAGCTGGTTTGTTCGAGGAGCAAAGCTTTTGACATCTCCCTCCTTTAGGTGGCGCTTGTGTCAGCGCTCTCACCCGAGCACACAGCCTGCTCAACCACGCGTCGTCACATACAGTCTGTGAGACCCCTACCTTCCTGCCTGCCTCTGTGCTGCCCCTGGGACTGACTGGCTGCCCGTTTGCCTTCGAGCCTGCCTGCCTGCCTGCCTCTGTGCTGCCCCTGGGACTGACTGGCTGCCCGTCTGACTTCGAGCCTGCCTACCTCTGTGCTGCCCCTGGGACTGACTGGCTGCCCGTTTGCCTGCGAGCCTGCCTGCCTGCCTCTGTGCTGCCCCTGGGACTGACTGGTTGCCGTCTGCCTGCGAGCATGCCTGCCTGCCTCTGTGCTGCCCCTGGGACTGACTGGCTGCCGTCTGCCTGCGAGCCTGCCTGCCTCTGTGCTGCCCCTGGGACTGACTGGCTGCCCGTCTGCCTGCGAGCCTGCCTGCCTGCTGCCCCTGGAACTCACTGGCTGCCCGCCTTCTCGCCTGCCTGCCTGCCTGCCTGCCTGCCTGCCTGCCTGCCTGCCTGCCTGCCTGCCTGCCTGCCTGCCTCTGTGTTGCCTGTCAGTCTGCCTGTGTGCCTGGCTGGCATGGAACAGAACAGTACAGTACAGGGTAACAGAATGGGACGGTTTACAATGAACTGAAATGGGCTCCTCTTGCTGTGATCCAGCCAGTCTCTGCATCAGGGCAATTAACCTGCTTATACACTGGGCTACTGCCTCCCTCCTCTCCCCCCCGCTGCCCCTCCTCTCTCTGAGCTCATAGCCTCAGGATGTGGGAGAGCCATTGGATTAGAGGATATTAGCCAGGATAGTTTAATGTAATGAACCATCTGATGACAACTATTAAAAATGATTTGCAACATCCGCACTCACATTGTGAGATCAGTACTGTACCTGCGTTTTGCTTCTGCTTGATTTCTGTCGCATTTTGTTAACTCTATTGATTAGATTGAGATCCGTTTTGTTGAAGATAAAACAATGATATGAATGCTAAAGGGTTGCAGGTTTTCATGGTTCTCAATGGTGATTGTTGAAATGGGTTGAGTTTATGATAGGCCTGGCTCACAGTCTATGTTTCAATTAATTCCAAAGGTGTTTGATGGGGTTGCGACCAGGACTTTGTGCAGGCCAGTCAAGTTCTACCACACCGATCTCGACAAACCATTTCTGTATGGACCTCGCTTTTTATTTCACCTTTATTTAACCAGGTAGGCAAGTTGAGAACAAGTTCTTTGTGTATGGGGGCATTGTCATGCTGAGACAGGAAATGGCCTTCCCCAAACTGTTGCCATAGAATCATCTAGAATGCCATTATATGATGTAGTGTTAAGATTTCCCTTCACTGGAACGAAGGGGCCTAGCCCAAACCATGATAAACAGCCCCAGACCATTATTCCTCCTCCACCAAACTTTACAGTTGGCACTATGCATTGGGGCAAACAGCGTTCTCCTGTCATCCGCCAAACCCAGATGTGTCCGTCAGACTGCCAGATGGTGAAGTGTGATTCATCACTCCAGAGAACGCATATCCACTGCTCCAGAGTCCAATGGTGGAGAGCTTTACACCACTCCAGTTGAAGCGGAGTACGGCTGCTCGGCCATGGAAACCCATTTCATGAAGCTCCCAACTAACAGTTATTGTGCTGACGTTGCTTCCAGAGGCGGCCTGGAACTTGGTAGTGAGTGTTGCAACTGAGGACAAATGATTTTAACGCGTTACGTGCTTCAGCACTTGGCAGTCCGGTTCTGCGAGCTTGTGTGGCCTACCATTTTGCGGCTGAGACGCTGTTGCTCCTAGATGTTTCCACTTCACAATAACATCACTTACAGTTATCTAGGGCAGCTCTAGCAGGGCAGAAATTTGATGAACTGACTTGTTGGAAAGGTGGCATCCTATGATGGTGCCACGTTGAAAGTCACTGAGGTCTTCAGTAAGAACATTCTATGGCCAACATTCTACAGTGTCCACATACTTTTGTGTATATAGTATATATTGTTCCCTCTTCCCAAACAGACCACTTTTACTTCATAAAATATGAGGAGAGAATATATTGCTTCATCTGCCAACCACTTCTTTGCATCTTTGCCCCAATCACACAACACAACACATTACACACACTGCTTGCTCTTTGGCTGTCGTGATGTGGGCTTTGTCTTCTGCCTTTGTCTGTCTCTCTCTGACTCTCTCTCTCTGACTGTCTCTCTCTCTCTCTCTCTGACTCTCTCTCTCTGAATCTCTCTCTCTCTCTCTCTCTCTCTCTCTCTCTCTCTCGCTCTCCGTCTTTGAGTGCCATGCCTGTGAATCTAAAGACAGGAGTGAAGCCTCTCGGGTCTCTGTAGACCTCACTCAATCTCCCAGTATCTCACCCAGAAACAGACTGCTGCACCAGATTGAATTTCTCACCAATCTCACAGGATGAGACCGAGACGTCTCCTCCTTCACCACCAGGCACAGCTTGGCCCACAGATCCATTCCTCTGATATATATTCCTTCACATCAGAAAAGAGAGGATGGAAGAATGCAGGGAGGCACTCTGGATTTACATTGAATCAACAGAGGGCGATGTCTAATAATTGCAAAATAGTGCATCTGGACTAAAAGGAGAATGTAGATGGTAGTTTATCCAAGTAAGCCATAAAATACTGACTCTCCTGGTGTAAGGGAAGGTTTGTTGGATTCTTGCTGTTACAATGTTCTTCCTTGTTGAGCAAATGTTCCTTCTTGTCATTCTGGTCACCACAGTAGCAGCTCTGTTTATGAATGTGTGTGCGTGAATGAGCGTACGTCTGTCTGTATGTGTGCTTGTGTGTGTCCGTGTGTTTAGTAAGCAGGATAGGAGAATAAATATTTACCATCTGTGTTTTTCCATCCATCCGACCGTCCCTCCCACCCCCTTTCTCTCCACGCAAGATTCCAGTGCCTTTTTATCAGTGCTGGAGTTCAGCCACAGGCTTTTTTAATTTTCTGCTTTTGTGTTTTTAGCCGAGATTGACAGGCCGCTCCCTCCCTGGAGCATTGTTCTATTAATCTGTTTAATATGCTACAGAAACACTCGAGTGCTGGAACAGGCAGCCTGCTAATGGAATCGCAGCAGGTATAGCAGGCTAGCATATCTGACAGCGGAGACGGAGGAGGAGGGCGACCGGCCGTGTTACCAGGGCTCTGTGTGGTGCGGCGGCACCGGTCAGCACATTGGAGCGGGTGTCGCCACCCCTCAACACCCCTCCCATTGTGACCCTCTGTAGAGACAGACAGATGGACAAACCCACCTCCTGTGTGGTCCTGTGTTGTGAAAAAGCCCCCTTATCTCCTGTGTGGTCCCGTGTTGTGAAAAAGCCCCCCATGTCCTGTGTGGTCCCGTGTTGTGAAAAAGCCCCCCATGTCCTGTGTGGTCCCGTGTTGTGAAAAAGCCCCCCATGTCCTGTGTGGTTCTGTGTTGTGAAAAAGCCCCCCACCTCCGTGTGATCCCATGTTGTGAAAAAGCCCCCCACGTCCTTCCATTACATATTGTTGTGTCTTGGAGTCCTGTTACGCAAGCTGTGTGCATTATTTGGTGGTTTTAAGATAGTCTTTCTGTCATCAGTATTGGACAGAGCTCCGATAAGCTGCCATCAAAGGAAAGCCTTTGTGTGTGATCAAATGGCGTCTCCCAAAATACAGTAAAGCTGTATGAAAGGCTGCTCTTTTAATGAATCAAATCAAATCATATGCTATTTGTCCCATGCGCCGAATACAACAGGTGTAGACTTTGGCATGAAATGCACAAGCCCTTTGCCAACAATGCAGAGTTGAAAAGTTAGAAAATGAAATAAAGCTAAATAAATTAAAAAGGAAACAGTAACACAATAAAATAACAATAACGAGGTTATATACAAGAAGTACCAATACAGAGTCAATGTGCAAGGGTTAGAGGTAGTTGAGGTAATATACATAGGTAATATGTACATGTAGGTAGGGGTAAAAGTAACTAGGCAATAAGGATAGACAATGAACAGAGTAGTAGGAGCGTGTGTGAAGAGCGTGAAAGTGTTTCTATGTGTGAGTGTGTGTGTGTGTATGTGGCGTTAAAATAGATTTGTGTGTGTGAGTGTACAGAGCATTCAAAAAATATTCAGACCCTTTGACTTTTTCCACATTCTGTTACGTTACAGCCTTATTCTAAAATGGATTCAATTCAAATTTCTCCTCATCAATGTACACACAAAGCAAAAACAGGTTTTTAGACATTTTTGCTAATTTATTAAAAAGACAAAAACAAATGCCTTATTTACATAAGTATTCAGACCCTTTGCTATGAGTCTCGAAATTGAGCTCAGGTACATCCTGTTTCTACAACTTGATTGGAGTCCACCTGTGGTAAATTCAATTGTTTGGACAATATTTGGAAAGGCACACACCAGTCTATATAAGGTCCCACAGTTGACAGTGCATGTCAGAGCAAAAACCAAGCCATGAGGTCAAAGGAATTGTTCGTAGAGCTCCAAGACAGTATTGTGTTCGAGGCACAGATCTGGGGAAGGGTACCAAAAATATGTTGCAGAATTGAAGGTCACCAAGAACACAGTGACCTCCATCATTCTTAAAAGGAAGAAGTTTGGAACCACTAAGACTCTTCCTATAACTGGCCGCAAGGCAAAACTGAGCAATTGGGGGAGAGCCTTAGTCCGGGAGGTGAGCAAGAACCAAATGGTCACTCTGACAGAGCTCCAGAGTACCTCTGTGGAGATGTCAATTATTAAGGCAAGTCAGTTAAGAACAAATTCTTATTTACAATGATGGCCTAGGATCAGTGGATCCTGTAGTTTAGCATCTGCTTCATCTGACCACTTTTTTTATAGACCGAGTCACTGGTGCTTCCTGCTTAAATTTTTGCTTGTAAGCATGAATCAGGAGGATATAATTATGGTCAGATTTGCCAAATGGAGGGCGAGGGAGAGCTTTGTACACGTCTCTGTGTGTGGAGTAAAGGTGGTCTAGAGTTTTTTCCCTCTGGTTGCACATAGAAATTAGGTAAAACTGATTTAAGTTTCCTTGCATTAAAGTCCCCAGCCACTTTGCGCACCGCCTCTGGATGAGCAGTTTCCTGTTTGCTTATGGCAGTATACAGCTCATTGAGTGTGGTTTTAGTGCTGCAATCGGTCTGTGGTGGTATGTAGACAGCTATGAAAAATACAGATGAAAACTCTTTGTAGATAGTGTGGTCTACAGCTTATCATGAGATACTCTACCTCAGGCGAGAAAAACCTTGAGACTTCCTTAGATATTGTGCACCAGCTGTTGTTTACAAATATGCATAGGCCACCGCCCCGTGTCTTACCAGAGGCTGCTATTCTATCCTGCCAATAGAGTGTATAACCCGCCAGCTGCATGTTAGTAATGTCGTCGCTCAGCCACGACTTGGTGAAACATAAGATATTACAGTTTTTAATGTCTCGTTGGTAGGATATTCGTGCTTTCAATTTGTCCCATTTATTTTCCAGCAATTGAGCGTTAGCTAGCAGTACAGATGGGAAAGGAAGTTAGGAGTATATCCTTTCTGTCTGCCTCATTAAAGAAAAATTCTTCATCCAATTCGAGGTGAGTAATCGCTGTGCTGATGTTCAGAAGCTCTTTTCAGTCATAAGAGATGATAGCAGCAACATTATGTACAAAATAAGTTACAAACAATGCAAAAAAAATAGCACAGTTGGATAAGAGCCAATAAAACGGCTGCCATCCACTCCGGCGCCATTACTTGTGTGTGTGTGTTGTAGTATCTGTGTGGTATGTGTTAGAATGTGTGTGGGAATAGAGCCAGTCTAGTCTATAGAGCCAGTGCAAAAAAAGAAGGGGGTCAATAAAAAAATGGTCTAGTTTGCCATTTGATTAACTGTTCAGCATGTCTGTATGTGTATGCATGCATGTGTGTCTGTTTGCAGTGTGTGTGTGTATTGTGTTACCAGTGTGGTAGATTTGTTGAAAATGGCAGGCTCAGGCCCCCTGCTAAGAGAACGAGTTGTGCTTTAATTAACTCTGTGTTAATGGCGACACAGCGAGCGGTCACAGGTTGAAAACAGCGCTCTGAAAATGCCTGGCTCTGTCCTGTCCCAGGGAGATAACGTGGACCGTTTCGTGGTCCGACCGTCAAGCCTTTCTGACATCCTCCTCCTGCTCCCTGTTGTAACTAGGCTGGAGACAGAAGAACACTGGACTCATTTGAACCCTACTTGCTTCTATCCTGAAGAATAGACTTGTGGGTAATAACATGCAAAGAGCTTCATTGTGACTCCCGGAGATAATGCTGGCCTCCTGGGAATGTCTTCCTCAATACAGTATCGGGGTGATATAGACTAACCTCTGTCTGTCTGTTTCCTTCATGGGATTTAGTTTCTGGAATAATGCAGTCATCCAGTCGTATGTAGGTTAAGACCTTTGACCAGATGGGGGGTGTATCACAATAGAATTTGCTGTTGAAAAACAATGTAGCCATGTAACATATATGATGATTGAGGATACGCAAGTAAGAGCAGAGATAGTTTGGGAGGGGATTTGTCCATTTCACTTAGTTTGCCTTAGTTTGCTTCTGAACGAACAAAGAGCCATTAAAATGATTTCCCAGCTGCCATCCCCTGCTTTGAGACGTCTCCTACAGCATGTCCAGTGTGCTATACAGTACGTGTTAACGCCGTGATTGATTTGGGAGGCGCAAAATTACAGAAGCACTTAACATCAGCCGGCGTAGACGAAAGCTTCCTTAACCCTCCGCTCCAACTTTTAATGAGGTAATCTCAACTCGGACGCCAGAGCTAATCCGTTTCCAACCCCCGCCTCCCCCAGCAGCCCCACCTCTCGTTTCTCCCAAACCCCTACGGACCGTGTTTTGGAACCGCCCAGCACATATCCGACCGACGTGGGATGGGAAAACTACATGGCATGCAACGCTCCGCCAGAGTCTCCCCCTTTAAAAAAAATAACTAGTTCTATGATATACAACCTACCACTTTATATCTCCCTCCCTCCCTCCCTCCCTCCCTCCCTCCCTCCCTCCCTCCCTCCCTCCCTCCCTCCCTCCCTCCCTCCCTCCCTCCCTCCCTCCCTCCCTCCTCTGTAACTGAAGCTGGATCTCTGAAAATAAATAGCACGCCAAAAAGAGACGAAGAGATGAGGCTCCTTAATGAAATGAGATCCCAGGGAAGCTGGAGTCAGTGTATAGTGAGGAGCAGGACTCAGATCAAAGCGAGCCACCAGTAATTAGAATACATGCTGAAGAGGAGCCTGTGAGAAGAGAAAACAGCATTTTGAGGGAAAATTACGTTGAGCCGTAAAATAAATTAGAGACGTCTTGAGGAAGAGACGGGTCGAGTTTTGCGGAGTCAGGCAGAGTCAGTCGCTCGGCTCTCCCGTGGCGCACACACACACACACACGCACACACACACACACACACACACACACACACACACACACACACACACACACACAGTATTTTGTTGTTGTAAGGGGATATGAAGTTAATATGGCTGCCATTGCAGAGCTGCTGTTGACTTGTGTGTGCTTCCTGGGCGCTGTGCTGCTGTCTGCAATAGCACAAGGCCACAACACTGCTACGTGGTAAATGTCACTCATCATCAAGCGCTTGTGCGACGGCTGCCCTTGCAGAGGGGAAAATGCCGATGTAGCAGATCCAGCCTTTGATTTAGACACTAACGGCAGCCAAACAGCAAAAGCACTGAGGCATGAAGGTAAATTCCCATAATTCACTGCTGAAAGGTTAGCCAGTGGCATACCTCCTCTCCAGTGTTCGTTAACAACAAATGTCACCTGATTGAAATAAGCACAGCTATATCTGTGGTGTGTATGTGTGTGCGACCATGTTTGTCTGTGTACGTGTGTGTATGAGAGACAGAGAATCTTTGTGTGTCCTTGTGCCTTTGCTTTGAAACTGATATATACTGTGTTTTTACAGTGAATCTAATAGCAGTGTAACTCTTTTGCTGAAACTCTACATCACTTCAAGTCCTGTCAGCTCTTCTGCTGTGCTCTTTATCAGGCCAACATGGGCCCACCTGCCGCTTCCTTATACAGTACATGACCAAAAGTATGTGGACACATCTCATTCCAAAATCATGGGCATTAATATGGAGTTGGTCCCCCCTTTGCTGCTATAACAGCCTTCACTCTTCTGGGAAGGCTTTATACTAGATGTTGGAATACTGATGCGGGCACTTGCTTCCATTCAGCCACAAGAGCATTAGTGAGGTTGGGCACTAATGTTGGGTGATTAGGCCTGGCTCGCAGTCAGCGTTCCAATTCATCACAAAGGTGTTTGATGTGGTTGAGGTCAGGGTTCTGTGCAGGCCAGTCAAGTTCTTCCACACCGATCTCGACAAGGCATTTCTGTATGGGACTCGCTTTGTGCACAGGGGCATTGTCATGCTGAGTCAGGAAAGGGCCTTCCCCAAACTGCTGCAACAAAGTTGGAAGCACTGAATCATCTAGAATATCATTGTATGCTGTAGTGTTAAGATCTCCCTTCACTGGAACTAAGGGGCCTAATTAGAACCATGAAAAAAAGCCCCAGACCATTATTCCTCATCCACCAAACTTTACAGTTGGCACTATGCATTCGGGCAGGTAGCGTTCCCCTGTCATTCGCCAAACCCAGATTCGTCCGTCAGACTGCCAGATGGTGAAGTGTGATTCATCACTCTAGAGAACGCGTTTCCACTGCTCCAGAGTCCATGGGCGGCGAGCTTTACACCACTCTAGCCAACGCTTGGCATTGCGCATGGTGATCTTAGGCTTGTGTGCGGCTGCTTGGCCGTGGAAACCCATTTCATAAAGATCCCTACGAACAGTTATTGTGCTGACGTTGCTTCCAGAGGCAGAATCCACTCATTTGAAAGGGTGTCCACATACTTTTGTTTATTGCAAACAACTGTAGTTATGTGAAATGACACCTGTTAATAATACTGTACAGTGTTTAGTGTGAGTAGTAGGTCCCACACTAGTGGTAATATTACACTGTTTAGTCTGCCTGTTGTCAATGTCAGACCCCCCTCATTCACTCCCAGTGTTAAATGAGTCCCTCACACACAATTGTTGACAGCTCATTGGTACATTATGGTTCATGAGTTATTCGCCAATTTGCTCCACGAAATGTGTAGCCACTTTGAGTAAGCAGGGTAGTCAGGTGTATACTAAATGTGTAGCCACTGAGTGAGCAGGATAGTCAGGACTACACTAAATGTGTAGCCACTTTGAGTAAGCAGGGTAGTCAGGTGTACACTAAATGTGTAGCAACTTTGAGTAAGCAGGGTATTCAGGAGTACGCTAAATGTGTAGCCACTTTGAGTAAGCAGGGTATTCAGGAGTACGCTAAATGTGTAGCCACTTTGAGTAAGCAGGGTATTCAGGGTATTCAGGAGTACGCTAAATGTGTAGCCAATACAGTACATAATGTACAGACAATCCCTTCAATAGGGATCTTACTGACCTTGATCCTTAGTCTCTGACTTTAGCCCATTGGCTCATCTGACCACTCTAACATTGTGTTGTGTTCACTACAGGCTGTGTGTGTGTGCATTGTGGGGTTTGGAGACTAAGGCTGTCAGGGTGTCTGCTGGGTGTCTGCTGTAGGAGCCCTGCTCTGACAAGGTCTGTGGTATATTTACACCTGGCCACAGACCCCCCCAGCCTTTCCTCATCTCCCCTTTACCTGCCTCTACCTCCGTGCCTCCCCATGCCTGCAGAGAATCATCATTAAGTTTGGTTGATTAGTCATCATTCAAGCATCCAATATGGTCAGAAGAGGATCCGGCCAGTGGATGTGTAAACAGAGGGTGAGAGGGAGACAGAGGGGGAGAATGAGAGAGAATTTGAGCGAGAGAATGAAAGAGAGAAAGAGAGAGAGAAAGAGAGAGTGTGTGAGAGTGTTTGTTTAAGGGAGGGACAGGGTTGAAGAAAGAGATGGCAGCTTATAGTTGATGTACTGCTCCTCATGTTCATGCTGGGGCCTTTCTCCTTTTCTCTGTCTGATCAATTGGAGGCAGAGAGACTATCACTTCTCTCCTGCTGCTCTCTCCTCTCACAGGCCACAGACCAACGCACTCTGATGCACTGCTCTGTTCTCTTTCCTCTCCTGGCTACTGAGTCCTAACAGTGTTTTTTTTGGAGGGATTTTTAAAAACTTGTTCTTATCATGTTCATTATTGTTCTTTCTTCATGTGAGCCCGAAGATGTAATGTACTATATAAAATAAAAAATGCTTCAGTTGGTGTGCGTGTGGTGTGTGTGTGTGTGGTGTGTGTTTGTCCAGTATTCACGTGGTGCCCCTACCAACGAGGGAGCAGCTTAGCTCTCACAGAAGGTCAGTGAGGTGAGTGGTTCAGACCCTGATTGGATGTTTGCTCCACAGCAGAGCCAGCCACCGTAGCTGTAGCCCACGGCAAGGCAAAATCCTGCTGCCTGCCAGGAAATTACAGCAGGGACCTGGAACCAGCCACACAGTGTCACTTTCACTCGCAAGTCTCTCTCCCTTTCTCTCTCTCTCTCTTTTTTGCTCACTCACACACACACACACACACACACACACACACACACATTGGTTTGCATTGGTTTTACAGAAAAGCTGCTCGCACGCAGGCACAATTGCACACCCACACACACATTCTGCACTTTGTCACTGAACCACACTTCTACAGTCATTACACACAAAGCCTCAATGAACAGTCTCTACACACACAGCCTCAATGCACAGTCTCTACACACACACAGCCTCAAAGCACAGTCTCTACACACACAGCCTCAATGGACAGTCTCTACACACACAGCCTCAATGCACAGTCTCTACACACACAGCCTCAATGCACAGGCTCTACACACACAGCCTCAATGCACAGTCTCTACACACACAGCCTCAATGCACTGGCTCTACACACACAGCCTCAATGCACAGTCTCTACACACAGCCTCAATGCACACTTTCTACATACACAGCCTCAATGCACAGTCTCTACACACACAGCCTCAATGCACAGTCTCTACACACACAGCCTCAATGCACAGGCTCTACACACACAGCCTCAATGCACAGTCTCTACACACACAGCCTCAATGCACACTTTCTACACACACAGCCTCAATGGACAGTCTCTAAACACACAGCCTCAATGCACAGTCTCTACATACACAGCCTCAATGCACGGCCTCCACACACACAGCCTCAATGCACGGTCTCTACACACACAGCCTCAATGCACAGTCTCTACACACACAGCCTCAATGCACAGTCTCTACACACACAGCCTCAATGCACAGTCTCTACACACACAGCCTCAATGCACAGTCTCTACACACACAGCCTCAATGCACACTTTCTACACACACAGCCTCAATGGACAGTCTCTACACACACAGCCTCAATGCACAGTCTCTACACACACAGCCTCAATGCACAGTCTCTACACACACAGCCTCAATGCACAGTCTCTACACACACAGCCTCAATGCACAGGCTCTACACAAACAGCCTCAATGCACAGTCTCTACACACACAGCCTCAATGCACAGTCTCTACACACACAGCCTCAATGCACACTTTCTACACACACAGCCTCAATGCACAGTCTCTACACACACAGCCTCAATGCACAGGCTCTACACACACAGCCTCAATGCACAGTCTCTACACACACCGCCTCAATGCACAGTATTGATGCTCTGTTTATTCCGTGCTTATGGAACACTGCCTCCCAAATTGTCTAGAGCCTTTCGTTATTTAGCCAGAAAACTTTCCCCTGGCAAAGTCATGCTCCCTCACTCTGTGTCTTTCCACCACAGCCCACTGCTTATCTTTGTCTCACATGTTTAAGAGGGGCCTTGCAGCTTAGTGGCTTCCTTTTGAATACGCTCATATTAAAAGGAGGGGTGCAGAGAGAGAAAGATGACTACTTTTTCCATTTACCCTGCTTGAACCTTCTGTCTTGTTAGAAGGTACACCGCAGTACATCCACCATCACACACAATCTACACTCTCCTCCCTGTCTCCCCCCTGTCTCACACACACACACACACACACACACACACACACACACACACACACACACACACACACAGGGACATTAATCCCTCAATCTGCATAGACGCTGGGCACCTCAGCGGCCAGGGGCTGCCGAGCCTCGCCACCGTGCCGTGTGATCTCACATTGTTTTGTGAAAATTGCAGCCTCTGATGATGGGAATCTCATTCCCTGTAGAGAAAGGAGGAGGAGGAGGAGGAGGAGGAAGGAGTGCAGCCTCAGTCTCAGCAGCTGGCCCACAGCCCACCATGCTGATGTGTACCTGCTCTGCACGCCACCGCTCACACAGCGGGAAGGAGGGGTGAGGAGGGGGGATGACAAATCGGAATTCACCAAATTGCTGATACACATGTAAGCAAATATCCTTGCAACTGATTGCCTCTCTTCAGGCTCGAGCCCTGCATTGATGCTGGTTATTTAACATGGCGGAGGACGCATGGTTGTTCCTCCACGGCATCTAATTTGCATTGCGTGCCGAAACACATGAACCAGGCCTGACAAGTGGAGGTCTTCACCAATATTTTGATTTGATGTTTTGTGATAGGCTGATATCAAAACAGTGGTGGGTTTCCAATCAATGGAACATGTGGTTTATTTGGGCTAAAATTATATTTTTTATTGGGGTGTCTCCATCTCTGTGTAATAAGCCATCTTTAGTCGCCTTGCTTGTTTTTACAGTACATTTGTCATTGGACCAATACTACGTAAGAAAATGAATATAAATACAGGCATATATTCACTCATTTACCACATTCTAAAGTTATTGTAGATATCATTGTAATGCGCAACATATTTTGTACGTCTAAATACTGTATGATTATATGACTTTGATGAGAATTGGTAATCTGTTATCTATAATTAAATCATATTTTCTGTTGTGTTACAGATGCAGGTCTGAGGTCCTGTATCGAATTAGGTAAGGTATATCACACATTGAATTTCCACAGGAACAGAGAGAATAACAGAACAAAAAAAGACGAGAGAAAGAGAGAGTGAGACCACGAGGTGCAGAGCAAGGCTGTGCATTTTGTCACCAGGGACTGAGAGAGAGAGAGTGAGACCATGAGGTGCAGAGCAAGGCTGTGCATTTGTCACCAGGGGCTGGGAGAGAGAGAGTGAGACCACGAGGTGCAGAGCAAGGCTGTGCATTTTGTCACCAGGGACTGAGAGAGAGAGAGAGTGAGACCACGAGGTGCAGAGCAAGGCTGTGCATTTTGTCACCAGGGGCTGGGAGAGAGAGAGTGAGACCATGAGGTGCAGAGCAAGGCTGTGCATTTTGTCACCAGGGGCTGGGAGAGAGAGAGTGAGACCACGAGGTGCAGAGCAAGGCTGTGCATTTTGTCACCAGGGGCTGGAAGAGAGAGAGAGTGAGACCATGAGGTGCAGAGCAAGGCTGTGCATTTTGTCACCAGGGGCTGGGAGAGAGAGACTGAGACCATGAGGTGCAGAGCAAGGCTGTATATTTTGTCACCAGGGGCTGGGAGAGAGAGAGTGAGACCATGAGGTGCAGAGCAAGGCTGTGCATTTTGTCACCAGGGGCTGGGAGAAGTTGTCAGGCAGAGTGTGTGAGCCAGAGATGATAATGTGGCATGACACTTCTGAAATGAGACACTGGTTGCCATGGCAAAGAGGCAGGAGGGACAGTCTCTCAAGAGGCCCAAATAAAACAAGCTGTAAATGATGTTTGATTAGAATTTAGATGATGGAACAGTTCGGGACAGGCCTTGGCTTCTGCAATTCTACATTAGGCTGCCTTTCCCTGGCAATACACAAATATTATATTTTTCTCTTTCCCTCTCTATCCCACGGACATGCACACGCACCTGCACCCGCACAAGCAAACGCACACGCACACACTATTTGATCAGTCTGTGCTGTCTGTAGACAGAGCAGTGTTGTGTAGCTCTGGGAGATTTCAGCCGACTGAGGGGAGACAATGCAGAACACAATTTTAGGAGATGGAGAGGAAAGATAGGAAGGGAGGAAGAGGGGGAGAGACCCTATAGTGTTTACTCACCACCGTGAGGCTCAGTCCACATCTCACCCCCCTCCCCACCCCCCATTGTTTTACCGAGAGCTTTGAGCCCGGGAAGGTTCTGTGTGCCGTATGGCAAGTAGAACATTAGAGCACATGATTGGCTCGCCACCCGCCTGTTTGCCCTGTGCGGACGAGTGCATTTTCTTATTTCAAACTTCCATAAGTTATTTGCCCAGAGGCTGCTGTGAGCATCTCTTCACCCACCAACCCTTCTCCCCCCCTTCTGAAATCTCCTGCTATGGTTTACTGATCTTGTAGTGTGTGTATAGTCCAACTAACAAGTATGTCTACTGCAAGCTAACCACATCACACTGCAGCTCACCACCTCTGTCATGCACAAGATCTGAAGAACCAGATCAGTCCAGTACCACATTCTATTCCACAGTAACTACAAGGAACCCAGAGGAGAACAGTGATCGCACAGCGTAAAGAATATATTAAAGCCAGAGGAGTAATCAGCCATGTTGTGATGGCCCCTGTCTGTATTCTCTAATTATGGGACACACAGTGGCAAGGCTCAGCCAACATCTCTTCACATCTCTTCCTCTCCTCTTCCTCTCCTCTCTTCTTCCCACTTTCCATCCCACCCCTTCAACCCCAGCTGGTAATGAACTGCTTACCAAGCCTGAACTAATCAGGGCTGACTGCTCTCTGTCACTGTCAATTACACAGCAGACAAGCCCTCTCTCTCCTCTCCTCCTCCTCCTACTCCTCCTCCTTTCTTCCTCCTCTTCCCTCAGAAAGGGCCGGTACCTACCCACCTCCTCGGTTACAAATGTAAAAGTTACTTGTGAAAGGGAGAACAGAATGGGATCCACCCAAGACCCGAGTAGGGTATCCCCCCTTTAGAGTCTCCTCAGTGGTCAAAGCTGGCACAGACTTTATAAACAAATCAAATGAGTGGGAAATGTACATTGATTACATGACAGTTAGTATGGTCGCTAAGGCTGTGTGTTGCTGTGGCTGAGGGTGTCTTGGTATCAAAACAAGCCTGGAAAACAGCATCCTTTGTTAGTTTTAGACTCAGTAGTGAATCTGCAGCATAAAGTTACTATACTGTATGAATTGGCATGACTGTTGGAATTTGAAGTGCGTGAAAGCCTCTGTAGTCTTGATGTATTGGTATACGGACAAGAATAGATTTGATGTATGCGTGTCTTGTGTCTCAGAGGAAGAGGTGGACTGTTGAACCAACTTGTGTATGAGTGTAGTGCCATACAGTGAGTGTATTTGACTCCCTTTATAACCATCCACTCCCCCCTCTTGTGTTTGACCAATCAATGTGCAATGGCAGACTTCATCAGTAATCACAACAGTGTGACACAGAGCTATGGGGCTCACCGGACCCTGGACTCACACACGGGTATATTTTTTATTTTAATGTGTGTATATATTGGTGTGTGTATGCTTAACCGATAATCACCTGCCGTGGTATTCTCAGCCAGACGAGCATGGCCCATACTCTATCCTAAATGTCCTGAGAATAAAACATGTGTTTTTTAATGTGCTCCAAGCCATGTTATTTAAAGTAATTAACCTTAATTTTCCCAAAAAAGAGTCAAATCTTTATTAGACCGTTGCCTCTTAAGTAGCGGCGTCCATCTCCCTAAGCTCCTAATGGAGTCCTCATTTAATCAAAATTCATCCATCAGATCTCGGTGTTGAATCATCTTTTAATTGGAAGTTACATTCTGGTTAATAGTTTTATAATTCACAGGCTGTAATAGTTTCACCGCTGGGATCTGCTCTATTTTCACCGCCGATGTGACACCACCTCTTTTCTTCTTTCCTCCCTCCCATCCTTCCTCCTCGCCAACAGCGTGGTAAAGACTTTAACACTACCCCCCCGCTCCACCCAATGCAACACGGCACATCCTCTCTCTGACTGTACCAGTCTGTAGCATCACCAACCAACCCTCACTTTTAAGAGCCAGTAATAAATTAGATCAAAATGTGGAATAGCAGCCTCCTGGCGGCCAGCTCGAGAGGCACGGACCTCTGACTCTGAGTGTCACAGCCCTATATTTAGCCACACAGAGATGAGCTCCTGATTATCCATGTACTGAAGGGGCTCTACTTTACATTGAGTCAAAATCTTTCAAAGCACCTTTGGGTTTGGATAGACAGTATAGCTTTACTATACCATAGACACTGCTGAGCCAAATAGACGGGTGGGTTGTTTGCCAACAAAATCGATGCGTGAGCAACTTGTTGTCTCTCAAATTAATTGTTACAGTTGTTGCTTAGCTAGCTAGCAAATATCTGCCAAATTAGCATTGATGTGACATAAGTCTCCTCAAAACACCTCAAGACAAGTTATCAAGTAGCTGAAATGATTCCCCGCATGGCAGCTTCTTGTCATTGTTGCTAGCTATCTGACCGTTCAGAATCATAACAACACACTGCCTTTAGCCTCCAAGATGCGTGTGTATCATTGTCGTGACGTTGTCAACCCACCTGTCTGTAGTGTCCCTTTCAGGATTTCACCTCCCATTGGGCTCCAAAAAACAAATAACCACAGCTATTGTATGTGAGCATCTCCTCTTCAGCTGGAAACTATAACATGACTTATCAATAAACATTGTGCCTTTCTTAGGTAAAGTGCCTTTCTTAGGTAAAGTGCTATCCGGAGACATGTGTCGCCCCTCTACTACTTGATGAGGTGGGTAACATTATCATCACAACATGTCCTTGCTTTTACAAACACACACTGTAACGTATACTATTCTTTAACAACGTGACACACTGTAATGTATACTATTCTTTAACAACGTGACACATACTGTAACGTATACTATTCTTTAACAACGTGACACACTGTAATGTATACTATTCTTTAACAACGTGACACATACTGTAACGTATACTATTCTTTAACAACGTGACACACTGTAATGTATACTGTTCTTTAACAACGTGACACACTGTAATGTATACTATTCTTTAACAACGTGACACATACTGTAACGTATACTATTCTTTAACAACGTGACACATACTGTAATGTATACTATTCTTTAACAACGTGACACACACTGTAACGTATACTATTCTTTAACAACGTGACACACTGTAATGTATACTGTTCTTTAACAACGTGACACACTGTAATGTATACTATTCTTTAACAACGTGACACACTGTAATGTATACTATTCTTTAACAACGTGACACATACTGTAATGTATACTATTCTTTAACAACGTGACACATACTGTAATGTATACTATTCTTTAACAACGTGACACACACTGTAACGTATACTATTCTTTAACAACGTGACACATACTGTAATGTATACTATTCTTTAACAACGTGACACACTGTAATGTATACTATTCTTTAACAACGTGACACATACTGTAACGTATACTATTCTTTAACAACGTGACACACTGTAATGTATACTATTCTTTAACAATGTGACACACTGTAATGTATACTATTCTTTAACAACGTGACACACTGTAATGTATACTATTCTTTAACAACGTGACACACTGTAATGTATACTGTTCTTTAACAATGTGACACACTGTAACGTATACTATTCTTTAACAACGTGACACATACTGTAATGTATACTATTCTTTAACAACGTGACACACACTGTAACGTATACTATTCTTTAACAATGTGACACACTGTAATGTATACTGTTCTTTAACAATGTGACACACTGTAACGTATACTATTCTTTAACAACGTGACACATACTGTAATGTATACTATTCTTTATCAACGTGACACATACTGTAACGTATACTATTCTTTAACAATGTGACACATACTGTAATGTATATTATTCTTTAACAACGTGACACACACTGTAATGTATACTATTCTTTAACAACGTGACACACACTGTAACGTATACTATTCTTTAACAACGTGACACATACTGTAATGTACACTATTCTTTAACAACGTGACACATACTGTAATGTATACTATTCTTTAATTAACAACGTGACACATACTGTAATGTATACTATTCTTTAATTAACAACGTGACACACTGTAATGTATACTATTCTTTAACAACGTGACACATACTGTAACGTATACTATTCTTTAACAACGTGACACACTGTAATGTATACTATTCTTTAACAACGTGACACACACTGTAATGTATACTATTCTTTAACAACGTGACACACTGTAATGTATACTATTCTTTAACAACGTGACACACTGTAACGTATACTATTCTTTAACAACGTGACACACTGTAATGTATACTATTCTTTAACAACGTGACACATACTGTAGCGTATACTATTCTTTAACAACGTGACACACTGTAATGTATACTATTCTTTAACAACGTGACACACACTGTAATGTATACTATTCTTTAACAACGTGACACACTGTAATGTATACTATTCTTTAACAACGTGACACATACTGTAACGTATACTATTCTTTAACAACGTGACACACTGTAATGTATACTATTCTTTAACAACGTGACACACACTGTAATGTATACTATTCTTTAACAACGTGACACACTGTAATATATACTATTCTTTAACAACATGACACATACTGTAATGTATACTATTCTTTAACAACGTGACACACTGTAATGTATACTATTCTTTAACAACGTGACACACTGTAACGTATACTATTCTTTAACAACGTGACACATACTGTAATGTATACTATTCTTTAACAACGTGACACACTGTAATGTATACTATTCTTTAACAACATGACACATACTGTAATGTATACTATTCTTTAACAACGTGACACACTGTAATGTATACTATTCTTTAACAACATGACACATACTGTAATGTATACTATTCTTTAACAACGTGACACACTGTAATGTATACTATTCTTTAACAACATGACACATACTGTAACGTATACTATGCTTTAACAACGTGACACACTGAAATGTATACTATTCTTTAACAACATGACACATACTGTAATGTATACTATTCTTTAACAACATGACACATACTGTAACGTATACTATTCTTTAACAACGTGACACACTGTAATATATACTATTCTTTAACAACATGACACATACTGTAATGTATACTATTCTTTAACAACATGACACATACTGTAACGTATACTATTCTTTAACAATGTGACACACTGTAATGTATACTATTCTTTAACAACGTGACACACTGTAATGTATACTATTCATTAACAACGTGACACACTGTAACGTATACTATTCTTTAACAACGTGACACATACTGTAATGTATACTATTCTTTAACAACGTGACACATACTGTAATGTATACTATTCTTTAACAACGTGACACACTGTAATGTATACTATTCTTTAACAACGTGACACACACTGTAACGTATACTATTCTTTAACAACGTGACACATACTGTAATGTATACTATTCTTTAACAACGTGACACACTGTAATGTATACTATTCTTTAACAACGTGACACATACTGTAATGTATACTATTCTTTAACAACGTGACACATACTGTAACGTATACTATTCTTTAACAACGTGACACACTGTAATGTATACTATTCTTTAACAATGTGACACACACTGTAATGTATACTATTCTTTAACAACGTGACACACTGTGATGTATACTATTCTTTAACAACGTGACACACACTGTAATGTATACTATTCTTTAACAACGTGACACACACTGTAACGTATACTGTTCTTTAACAACGTGACACATACTGTAATGTATACTATTCTTTAACAACGTGACACACACTGTAACGTATACTATTCTTTAACAACGTGACACACACTGTAATGTATACTATTCTTTAACAACGTGACACACACTGTAACGTATACTGTTCTTTAACAACGTGACACATACTGTAATGTATACTATTCTTTAACAACGTGACACATACTGTAATGTATACTATTCTTTAACAACGTGACACATACTGTAATGTATACTATTCTTTAACAACGTGACACACTGTAATGTATACTATTCTTTAACAACGTGACACACTGTAACGTATACTATTCTTTAACAACGTGACACATACTGTAATGTATACTATTCTTTAACAACGTGACACATACTGTAATGTATACTATTCTTTAACAACGTGACACACTGTAACGTATACTATTCTTTAACAACGTGACACACTGTAATGTATACTATTCTTTAACAACGTGACACATACTGTAATGTATACTATTCTTTAACAACGTGACACACTGTAATGTACACTATTCTTTAACAACGTGACACACTGTAATGTATACTATTCTTTAATTAACAACGTGACACACTGTAATGTATACTATTCTTTAACAACGTGACACACTGTAATGTATACTATTCTTTAACAACGTGACACACTGTAATGTATACTATTCTTTAACAACGTGACACACTGTAATGTATACTATTCTTTAACAACATGACACATACTGTAACGTATACTATTCTTTAACAACGTGACACATGCTGTAATGTATACTATTCTTTAACAACGTGACACATACTGTAACGTATACTATTCTTTAACAACGTGACACATTGTAATGTATACTATTCTTTAACAACGTGACACACTGTAATGTATACTATTCTTTAACAACATGACACATACTGTAATGTATACTATTCTTTAACAACATGACACATACTGTAACGTATACTATTCTTTAACAACGTGACACACTGTAATATATACTATTCTTTAACAACATGACACATACTGTAATGTATACTATTCTTTAACAACATGACACATACTGTAATGTATACTATTCTTTAACAACGTGACACACACTGTAACGTATACTATTCTTTAACAACGTGACACATACTGTAACGTATACTATTCTTTAACAACATGACACATACTGTAATGTATACTATTCTTTAACAACGTGACACACTGTAATGTATACTATTCTTTAACAACGTGACACACTGTAACGTATACTATTCTTTAACAACGTGACACATACTGTAATGTATACTATTCTTTAACAACGTGACACACTGTAATGTATACTATTCTTTAACAACATGACACATACTGTAATGTATACTATTCTTTAACAACGTGACACACTGTAATGTATACTATTCTTTAACAACATGACACATACTGTAATGTATACTATTCTTTAACAACGTGACACACTGTAATGTATACTATTCTTTAACAACATGACACATACTGTAACGTATACTATTCTTTAACAACGTGACACACTGAAATGTATACTATTCTTTAACAACATGACACATACTGTAATGTATACTATTCTTTAACAACATGACACATACTGTAACGTATACTATTCTTTAACAACGTGACACACTGTAATATATACTATTCTTTAACAACATGACACATACTGTAATGTATACTATTCTTTAACAACATGACACATACTGTAACGTATACTATTCTTTAACAATGTGACACACTGCAATGTATACTATTCATTAACAACGTGACACACTGTAACGTATACTATTCTTTAACAACGTGACACATACTGTAATGTATACTATTCTTTAACAACGTGACACATACTGTAATGTATACTATTCTTTAACAACGTGACACATACTGTAATGTATACTATTCTTTAACAACTAGACACACTGTAACGTATACTATTCTTTAACAACGTGACACATACTGTAATGTATACTATTCTTTAACAACGTGACACATACTGTAATGTATACTATTCTTTAACAACGTGACACACTGTAACGTATACTATTCTTTAACAACGTGACACATACTGTAATGTATACTATTCTTTAACAACGTGACACACTGTAATGTATACTATTCTTTAACAACGTGACACACTGTAATGTATACTATTCTTTAACAACGTGACACATACTGTAATATATACTATTCTTTAACAACGTGACACATACTGTAACGTATACTATTCTTTAACAACGTGACACATACTGTAACGTATACTATTCTTTAACAACGTGACACACTGTAATGTATACTATTCTTTAACAACGTGACACACTGTAATGTATACTATTCTTTAACAACGTGACACACTGTAATGTATACTATTCTTTAACAACGTGACACATACTGTAATGTATACTATTCTTTAACAACGTGACACATACTGTAATGTATACTATTCTTTAACAACATGACACATACTGTAACGTATACTATTCTTTAACAACGTGACACACTGTAATGTATACTATTCTTTAACAATGTGACACATACTGTAATGTATACTATTCTTTAACAATGTGACACACTGTAATGTATACTATTCTTTAACAACGTGACACATACTGTAATGTATACTATTCTTTAACAATGTGACACACTGTAACGTATACTATTCTTTAACAACGTGACACATACTGTAATGTATACTATTCTTTAACAATGTGACACACTGTAATGTATACTATTTTTTAACAACATGACACATACTGTAATGTATACTATTCTTTAACAACGTGACATACTGTAACGTATACTATTCTTTAACAAAGTGCTAGCTGGAACCTTTCTCAACTGTCCACCCATTAAGGTAATGTGTGTCATCAGCATGCATAGTTCTATATTTACAGTTGATAGCTGCCACTGTGGGGGCATGTTTTGAGCAGCAGAACAGCTAGCTTCCATTGCTGCTCTTATCCCAGACACTATGGCTAGCCGAGGGTCACTGTATATCACTCTCATTCAGTTGGCACAATTCCCACAATCCAGCCTTTCAAAACATTCCCTGGATTTTTTTGGACCAAATCTTCCATTTGAAATAACCGTCTATTCCTCAGTATCCCTCCAACCACTTTATTTCTGTGATCTGAAAGCCGGTGGTGTGATAGACAGAAGAAACAGGAGGAGAGATGAGGCAGCAGAGGATGGTGTAGAGTTGAAGGACAACATGGAGGTAGAGAGACATTGGAGGGACAGGAAAGGCTGTCTAGCTGCCTGTGTTTACTTTTAGCCACTCATACTAGACACTTTTAGAAAAAGACACATGCACACATGGGATGGATGGGGTGGGTGGATGTAGGTGTGAGGGATAGACAGTCAGACGTCCTCATGCTATAGACAGGGTGTAGGGACAGTCCTTTGGTCCCCTCCATTCCTCTCTATTCTTCCTACTCTCTCTGGTGCTGCCTGATTTGTTATCGATCGGTGAGATAGGACTGGCCCTGGTGCTGCATCTCAGGCCAAATGTTCAAGGCTGGCACAAACACTCACACACACGCACGCACGCACGCACGGGTATTGTGCGAAAAGAAAAGAAAAGAAAAGTAGATTTTCTGTTTGTTTGCCTGTATATTTTCTACATATTTAATATTTTGTAAATCTGTATATTTTGTATATTTTCTGTATGAACTCGTTAGGATATCATTTTTGTGTGTGTGTGTGCTCTTGTGACCCCCCTTCTCCCCCAGTAAGGGTGCTGCGCCCCCGTCAACTCGTGTGCTGTAGGGTAATCTCTTACACAAGGCAGAGGAAGGCAGTGGAGGGTGGAAATGAGGTTTTCAGCCCCGCTCCCGCCCCTGTCGTCCCTCCCTTCCCCCCACAGCCTCGCTTTTGTACCCAGTGCCCCTTGTGCGCTCCACATCTATTCTTCTACTTCTCTTTTTCTATTTCTCTCTCCCTCTGTTTATTCAGTCCTACCTGCCTGTATCTCTGCCTCCCACTCTCTCGCATCCAGAGAGAAAATAGACGCCTGAGATAATTTTCTTACCCTGCCTCTTTTCTTTTGTCTTGTTTTCTCTGGTAAATAAGTGTATTTATTTAGTGTGTGTGTGTGTGTGTGTGTGTGTGGTGTGACCTAGTCTTACTCTCTAGCGACTGAGACGGATAACTGCGATGCCCATCCTCAAGTGTTGCTGAGATGTAGACTCAAGTAGTGGTTGGACACAATAGACTGTAACACCACCCTCTCCCCTCCCCACCTCCCTTACCCCCAGTCTCATTCACACGGCCACACATTAGAATACTTCACAGGGCGCCCCTGCCTCACAGGTAATAATGAGACTCCGTTCCAAAGGCTGCCTTCCACACTAAGGTTCCTCTTGAATAGCCCACACAAAGTGGAGCAACGTGCACTATGGATGTCTCCTGGGTGTGCTGTATCGCTCATTGAATTTCAATCTCCCCTACTTTTCTTCCTCTTTTTTTCTTTTAAGTGGACCAGAGGTGATATGGAAAAGATTGTCATTGCATTAACATGTTTTTCATTCCTCTCCCTGTATTCAGTTCAATGAGCTCCATAATAGCGTTAGATTTTGAATGTTGACCAATCGGTAATTGAAACCAAGCACAAGGACATAGAAATGGACGCTGTGAAGACTTGACCCCATTCAGTGGTGTTTCTGATATCCTTGGTTCTGCAAAGAACAATAGGACAATGTTGACTGTATTCAAAAGAGGCGAGAGACTCTCAGCAGACTTCTCAATATGTACTATTATTATCTCTATGTATTATTATTTGGATATAATATTGTACTGTAGGACAATAGTGAATGGGTTGCTTTTAGCATTCAGTTGAAAGTGATTTTAAGGTTGAGATATTTTCCCTCTACAGTTACAGGTCCTCTGTCATGACAGGCGTGTGTGTTGTGTCGTGGTATGCTTCTTTTTTCAGGCTCACAGACAGACTCACATCACTGAGTTGTCTCTACGGCCTGCCACAGTCAGGGCATGACAGAGGAGACAAGCTCTCCCTCTCCTTTTGCTTCATTTCTCTTTCCGTCCCCCGCCATCCAGGCCTCTTCCATCTATTAATTCCCTTCATCAGGGTCCCTCTATGGCTCTGTCCATCTCTCTCTCTCTCTCGCTCTCTTTCGCCGTCTTGCTTCCTCTCTGCCGTGCAGTGTGGTGAGTGCTGACAGGCCTGGCAGAGACAAAGTGCTGACGTCCATTTTAAAAGTGACCGCCCCTGTCCTGCAGCCCCACGGCTGGGGAGCCAAGAATCCATCACCCACACCATGCACAGCCGAGAGAGAGAGAGCGAGAGAGAGCGAGAGAGAGAGAGCGAGAGAGAGCGAGAGAGAGAGAGAGAGAGAGAGAGAGGGAGAGAGAGAGAGAGAGAGAGAGAGAGAGAGAGAGAGACCTTCTTTGTACATGAAAGGAGACCTGTGAGAGAGGGGAAAATATTGAAAAAGGGGGGTGAGCGAGGGAGCAAGGGAAGGAGAGGGAGAGCAGTGCAGGCTGGGTTGTCTCCAGGGACCGAGAGTGGGCATTAATCATTATCGGCGCACACCTCCGTCCCTGACGCACCCTGACGGCCCTTCCACCCCTGACATAAATCATAATTCCTCCACAATAGATCCACTCTCCGCCATGCCGGGGATAAGTGTGCTGCTCCTATCGATTTTTCCCTTTTCTCCCTCTGCCTTCTCCGTCGCCACCCCTGCCCCCCATTACCCTCCCACCAACTGGCTCCCCCCATCACTGCAAACTGCACTGCTGTGTCATTATGAAACATAACTGATCTGAAATTCATAGAACACTAAATAAAGTTTTGTAGCGTGCTCTACTGTATTCACTCCTTCCCCCTGCCCTCCCCTCTCTTGATGCATGAGAGTAAGCGCATATAAAAAGAAAACTAATGATATAAAAATGACAAAGCGTGAGCAGTGCTATTATAGCTCTATTGATTTGTTTAGAACAGTCGCTGGAAGAGATTACAAATGGTCCAGAAAAGGAGCTGGAGAGAAGTGGGGGAGAGAGGGAGAGAACGAGGGCACCATGGAGAGAAGTGGGGGAGAGAGGGAGCGAACGAGGGCACCATGGAGAGAAGTGGGGGAGAGAGGGAGCGAACGAGGGCACCGTGGAGAGAAGTGGGGGAGAGAGGGAGTGAACGAGGGCACCATGGAAAGAAGTGGGGGAGAGAGGGAGAGAACGAGGGCACCATGGAGAGAAGTGGGGGAGAGAGGGAGAGAACGAGGGCACCATGGAGAGAAGTGGGGGAGAGAGGGAGAGAACGAGGGCACCATGGAGAGAAGTGGGGGAGAGAGGGAGAGAACGAGGGCACCATGGAGAGAAGTGGGGGAGAGAGGGAGAGAACGAGGGCACTATGGAGAGAAGTGTGGGGGGGGGGGGGGGAGAAAACGAGGGCACCATGGAGAGAAGTGGGGGAGAGAGGGAGGAAACGAGGGCACCGTGGAGAGAAGTGGGGGAGAGAACGAGGGCACCATGGAGAGAAGTGGGGGAGAGAGGGAGGAAACGAGGGCACCATGGAAAGAAGTGGGGGAGAGAGGGAGGAAATGAGGGCACCATGGAAAGAAGTGGGGGAGAGTGGGAGAGAACGAGGGCACCATGGAGAGAAGTGGGGGAGAGAGGGAGGAAACGAGGGCACCATGGAAAGAAGTGGGGGAGAGAGGGAAGAAATGAGGGCACCATGGGGAGAAGTGGGGGAGAGAGGGAGAGAACGAGGGCACCATGGAGAGAAGTGGGGGAGAAAGGGAGGAAACGAGGGCACCATGGAAAGGAGTGGGGGAGAGAGGGAGGAAATGAGGGCACCATGGGGAGAAGTGGGGGAGAGAGGGAGAGAACGAGGGCACCATGGAGAGAAGTGGGGGAGAGAGGGAGCGGACGAGGGCACCATGGAGAGAGGGAGGAAACGAGGGCACCATGGAGAGAAGTGGGGGAGAGAGGGAAGAAATGAGGGCACCATGGGGAGAAGTGGGGGAGAGAGGGAGAGAACGAGGGCACCATGGAAAGGAGTGGGGGAGAGAGGGAGGAAATGAGGGCACCATGGGGAGAAGTGGGGGAGAGAGGGAGAGAACGAGGGCACCATGGAGAGAAGTGGGGGAGAGAGGGAGCGGACGAGGGCACCATGGAGAGAAGTGGGGGAGAGAGGGAGGAAACGAGGCCACCATGGAGAGAAGTGGGGGAGAGAGGGAAGAAATGAGGGCACCATGGGGAGAAGTGGGGGAGAGAGGGAGAGAACGAGGGCACCATGGAGAGAAGTGGGGGAGAAAGGGAGGAAACGAGGGCACCATGGAAAGAAGTGGGGGAGAGAGGGAGGAAATGAGGGCACCATGGGGAGAAGTGGGGGAGAGAGGGAGAGAACGAGGGCACCATGGAGAGAAGTGGGGGAGAGAGGGAGCGAACGAGGGCACCATGGAGAGAAGTGGGGGAGAGAGAGAGCGAACGAGGGCACCATGGAGAGAGGGAGAGAACGAGGGCACCATGGAGAGAAGTGGGGGAGAGAGGGAGGAAACGAGGGCACCATGGAGAGAAGTGGGGGAGAGAGGGAGAGAACGAGGGCACCATGGAGAGAAGTGGGGGAGAGAGGGAGAGAACGAGGGCACCATGGAGAGGTTGAGCAAAAGGATCGGGAGTTACAGTTTTGTAAAAAGGAATGGTCCAAAATTCCTCCTGACCGTTGTACAGGTCTTATCCGCAACTATAGAAAACGTTGAGGTTATTGCTGCCAAATAAGGGTTAACCAGTTATTAAATCCAAGAGTTCACATCATTTTCCCACACAGCACTGTGAATGTTTACACGGTGTGTTCAATAAAGACATGAAAATATACAGTTGAAGTCGAAAGTTAACATACACTTAGGTTGGAGTCATTAAAAATAATTTTTCAACCAATCCACAAATTATAGTTTTGGCAAGTCGGTTAGGACATCTACTTTGTGCATGACACAAGTAATTTATCCAACAATTGTTAACAGACAGATTATTTCACTTATAATTCACTGTATCACAATTCCAGTGGGTCAGAAGTTTACATACACTAAGTTGACTGTGCCTTTTCAGAGCTTGGAAAATTCCAGAAAATGATGTCATGGCTATAGAAGCTTCTGATAGGCTAATTGACATCATTTGAGTCAAATGGAGGTGTACCTGAGGATGTATTTGAAGGCGTACAAACTTCAACTTCAACTTCAAACTCAATGCCTCTTTGCTTGACATCATGGGAAAATCAAATTAAATCAGCTAAGACCGCAGAAAGAAAATTGTAGACTTCCACAAGTCTGGTTCATCCTTGGGAGCAATTTCCAAACGCCTGAAGGTACCACGTTCATCTGTACAAACAATAGTATGCAAGTATAAACACCATGGGACCACGCAGCTGTCATACCGCTCAGGAAGGAGATGCGTTCTGTCTCCTAGAGATGAACGTACTGTGGTGCGAAAAGTGCAAATCCTTACCAGAACAAAAGCAAAGGACCTTGTGAAGATGCTGGAGGAAACAGGTACAAAAGTATCTACAGTGGGGAGAACAAGTATTTGATACACTGCCGATTTTGCAGGTTTTCCTACTTACAAAGCATGTAGAGGTCTGTAATTTTTATCATAGGTACACTTCAACTGTGAGAGACGGAATCTAAAACAAAAACCCTGTAAATCACATTGTATGATTTTTAAGTAACTGATTTGCATTTTATTGCATCACATAAGTATTTGATACATCAGAAAAGCAGAACTTAATATTTGGTACAGAAACCTTTGTTTGCAATTACAGAGATCATACGTTTCCTGTAGTTCTTGACCAGGTTTGCACACACTGCAGCAGGGAATTTGGCCCACTCCTCCATACAGACCTTCTCCAGATCCTTCAGGTTTTGGGGCTGTCGCTGGGCAATACGGACTTTCAGCTCCCTCCAAAGATTTTCTATTGGGTTCAGGTCTGGAGACTGGCTAGGCCACTCCAGGACCTTGAGATGCTTCTTATGGAGCCACTCCTTAGTTGCCCTGGCTGTGTGTTTCGGGTCGTTGTCATGCTGGTAGACACAGCCACGACCCATCGTCAATGCTCTTACTGAGGGAAGGATGTTGTTGGCCAAGATCTCGCGATACATGGCCCCATCCATCCTCCCCTCAATACGGTGCAGTCGTCCTGTCCCCTTTGCAGAAAAGCATCCCCAAAGAATGATGTTTCCACCTCCATGCTTCACGGTTGGGATGGTGTTCTTGTGGTTGTACTCATCCTTCTTCTTCCTCCAAACACGGCGAGTGGTGTTTAGACCAAAAAGCTCGATTTTTGTCTCATCAGACTACATGACCTTCTCCCATTCCTCCTCTGGATCATCCAGATGGTCATTGGCAAACTTCAGACGGGCCTGGACATGCACTGGCTTGAGCAGGGGGACCTTGCATGTGCTGCAGTATTTTAATCCATGACGGCGTAGTGTGTTACTAATGGTTTTCTTTGAGACTGTGGTCCCAGCTCTCTTCAGGTCATTGACCAGGTCCTGCCGTGTAGTTCTGGGCTGATCCCTCACCTTCCTCATAATCATTGATGCCCCACGAGGTGAGATCTTGCATGGAGCCCCAGACCAAGATTGATTGACCGTCATCTTGAACTTCTTAAATTTTCTAATAATTTCGCCAACAGTTGTTGCCTTCTCACCAAGCTGCTTGCCTATTGTCCTGTAGCCCATCCCAGCCTTGTGCAGGTCTACAATTTAACCCCGATGTCCTTACACAGCTCTCTGGTCTTGGCCATTGTGGAGAGGTTGGAGTCTGTTTGATTGAGTGTGTGGACAGGTGTCTTTTATACAGGTAACGAGTTCAAACAGGTGCAGTTAATACAGGTAATGAGTGGAGAACAGGAGGGGTTCTTAAAGAAAAACTAACAGGTCTGTGAGAGCCGGAATTCTTACTGGTTGGTAGGTGATCAAATACTTATGTCATGCAATAAAATGCAAATTAATTACTTAAAAATCATACAATGTGATTTACTGGGTTTTTGTTTTAGATTCCGTCTCTCACAGTAAAAGTGTACCTATAATAAAAATTACAGACATGCTTTGTAAGTAGGAAAACCTGCAAAATCGGCAGTGTATCAAATACTTGCTCTCCCCACTGTATATCCACAGTAAAATGAGTCCTTTATGGACATAACCTGGAAGGCCACTCAGCAAGGAAGAAGCCACTGCTCCAAAACCACCATAAAAAAGCCAGACTACGGTTTGAAACAGCACATGGGGACAAAGATCGTACTTTTTGGAGAAATGTCCTCTGGTCTGATGAAAAAAAATAGAACTGTTCAGCCATAATGACCATCGTTATGCTTGGAGGAAAAAGGGGGATGCTTGCACGTCGAAGAACACCATCCCAACCGTGAAGCATGGGGGTGGCAGCATCATGTTGTGGGGGTAATTTGCTGCAAGAGGGACTGGTGCACTTCACAAAATAGATGGCATCATGAGGATGGAAAATTATGTGGATGTATTGAAGCAACATCTCAAGACATCAGTCAGGAAGTTAAAGCTTGGTCGCAAATGTGTCTTCCAAATGGACAATGACCCCAAGCATACTTCCAAAGTTGTGGCAAAATGGCTTAAGGACAACATACTCAAGGTATTGGAGTGGCCATCATAAAGCCCTGACCTCAATCCTATAGAACATTTGTATTATTCTGACATTTCACATTCTTAAAATAAAGTGGTGATCCTAACTGACCTAAAACAGGGAATTTTTACTAGGATTAAATGTTAGGAATTGTGAAAAACTGAGTTTAAATGTATTTGGCTCAGGTGAATGTAAACTTCTGACTTCAACTGTAATTGTTTGTGTATTATTAGTTTAAGCACACTGTGTTTGTCTATTGTTGTGACTTAGATGAAGGTCAGATCAAATTGTATGACCAGTTTATACAGAAATGCAGGTCATTCCAAAGGGTTGACATAGTTTTTCTTGTCGCTTGTATCTCCTGTTGCTATGTCCTGAACGGTGTGTGAGTTTCAGTGCCGTTGCGTATCATCTCAGACGGAATGATTTACATCACTACACTGCTGTCAGTCTCACAGTCTTCAGACTGGATGTGGTCTCAATGACCTCTGAACTCACACCTCTCTTCGACCCTTCCTTCTTACTAAAGCATATTGGATTTAGCTGCAAGGATTACCACTTGCCACAAATGGTTCCCTACTCCATTCACTAATGTATAGACAGGAGGTCTCCTTTTAAATAATTATTTTAAATAATGTTGACAAAATCTGTCTTTGATTATTTACTTAAAAAAAATATTGTATTGTGTTATGTTGTTGTTACAAAAACCTTGTTTAATTTCCAAAATGTATGTTATTAGTCTTGTTTGATGATCTTTATTGTCCTTCGTCAGCAAGTGGTCCATTATGCACAGAAAGTCAGAAATCTACTTTAAATGTGTAACCTTTATTTAATTAGGCAAGTCAGTTAATAACAGGTCGTCCGGAGCGAGGACCACCGTCTGTAAGTTGGAAAATTTAGCATTTTTCGAACGCCTAAAAGAGATTTTTTTCTGCAATCTAAAGCCATAATCATTATGCTTTATTCTATGTTAAAAAATGTCTATTTTTCTGCTAATATTAGCATACCTCTTGAGCTGTCTGTATGTTGTTGACTGGTGGTTGGCATTCTCTCTCTCTGCCATTACCTTCCTGGAAACTAAATATTCTTCTCTGCATCTCTGATAAAATCTGGGTAAAAGATGGAAAGGAATGTGAGCCTTATTCAGTACATTTAGTTATTGCTTGCTCTACCAACCATGCCAGCAGGTATGCCAGCTAAGATAGTTTGACAAGCTAGATATACAGTGCCTTGCAAAAGTATTCGGCCCCCTTGAACTTTGCGACCTTTTGCCACATTTCAGGCTTCAAACATAAAGATATAAAACTGTATTTTTTTGTGAAGAATCAACAACAAGTGGGACACAATCATGAAGTGGAACAACATTTATTGGATATTTCAAACTTTTTTAACAAATCAAAAACTGAAAAATTGGGCGTGCAAAATTATTCAGCCCCTTTACTTTCAGTGCAGCAAACTCTCTCCAGAAGTTCAGTGAGGATCTCTGAATGATCCAATGTTGACCTAAATGACTAATGATGATAAATACAATCCACCTGTGTGTAATCAAGTCTCCGTATAAATGCACCTGCACTGTGATAGTCTCAGAGGTCCGTTAAAAGCGCAGAGAGCATCATGAAGAACAAGGAACACACCAGGCAGGTCAGAGATACTGTTGTGAAGAAGTTTAAAGCCGGATTTGGATACAAAAAGATTTCCCAAGCTTTAAACATCCCAAGGAGCACTGTGCAAGCGATAATATTGAAATGGAAGGAGTATCAGACCACTGCAAATCTACCAAGACCTGGCCGTCCCTCTAAACTTTCAGCTCATACAAGGAGAAGACTGATCAGAGATGCAGCCAAGAGGCCCATGATCACTCTGGATGAACTGCAGAGATCTACAGCTGAGGTGGGAGACTCTGTCCATAGGACAACAATCAGTCGTATATTGCACAAATCTGGCCTTTATGGAAGAGTGGCAAGAAGAAAGCCATTTCTTAAAGATATCCATAAAAAGTGTAGTTTAAAGTTTGCCACAAGCCACCTGGGAGACACACCAAACATGTGGAAGAAGGTGCTCTGGTCAGATGAAACCAAAATTGAACTTTTTGGCAACAATGCAACTTTTTTGGCAACAATGCACAGCTGAACACACCATCCCCACTGTCAAACATGGTGGTGGCAGCATCATGGTTTGGGCCTGCTTTTCTTCAGCAGGGACAGGGAAGATGGTTAAAATTGATGGGAAGATGGATGGAGCCAAATACAGGACCATTCTGGAAGAAAACCTGATGGAGTCTGCAAAAGACCTGAGACTGGGACGGAGATTTGTCTTCCAACAAGACAATGATCCAAAACATAAAGAAAAATCTACAATGGAATGGTTCAAAAATAAACATATCCAGGTGTTAGAATGGCCAAGTCAAAGTCCAGACCTGAATCCAATCGAGAATCTGTGGAAAGAACTGAAAACTGCTGTTCACAAATGCTCTCCATCCAACCTCACTGAGCTCGAGCTGTTTTGCAAGGAGGAATGTGAAAAAATTTCAGTCTCTCGATGTGCAAAACTGATAGAGACATACCCCAAGCGACTTACAGCTGTAATCTCAGCAAAAGGTGGCGCTACAAAGTATTAACTTAAGGGGGCTGAATAATTTTGCACGCCCAATTTTTAAGTTTTTCATTTGTTAAAAAAGTTTGAAATATCCAATAAATGTCGTTCCACTTCATGATTGTGTCCCACTTGTTGTTGATTCTTCACAAAAAAATACAGTTTTATATCTTTATGTTTGAAGCCTGAAATGTGGCAAAAGGTCGCAAAGTTCAAGGGGGCCGAATACTTTCGCAAGGCACTGTATTTTAACTTGATTGCTAACTTTTTTAAACAGGAAAAATCTGAGGGGGCACGTGCCCCTGTACCCCATATGGGCCTGATGTCTCATGGTGGAAGTGTGTGTGAGAGGGAGCTGGTCGCTGGTCGGAGGGAGCTGGTCGCTGGTCGGAGGGAGCTGGTCGCTGGTCCGAGGGAGCTGGTCTTGGAATTAGAGTCGGGGTGGAGGGATATTAATGTAAAGTGGAGGGGACAAGCGTGCTCCCATCCAATTACTCAGCACCCTGTCACTGCCATCCGGGCCTAAACAACAGAGGAGGAAAGGATTAATTGCCTTGGACTCTGCCCCTGTTACAGGCCCAATTATGGAAACATATTGGATCCCAGCACTGCTGCAGCCACTGCTGTGCAGGGAGATTGTGTGACATTTTCTAACCGGTTTCAGAGGTCAGGACAGGGGGAGGCTGGAATAAGGGGCTGGGGGAAAGGGTTGTGTGTGTATGTTTGTGTGTGCGTCTGTGTGTGTGGGAAGGGGGTCACATAGGTTTTTCCCCCCTGTCTTGGTGCAGATGTCTGTGGTGCATTTGTGTCAATCACCCCTGTTGTTTGTGTTGTGTAGACTTGTCCTCTAGTTGTTGTGGTCGTAGGGGATTGAAGGCTCCAGGTAAGGTCGAACGTTGCTTTGACCACAAACAATGAAATAAAGACATTCTGGCTGTGGTACTGAGAGTCTCGTGTAGTTGGAAGTGACACAGCCCATTGAGGGAGTGGAAGCACCAATGATCCCATAGCTGGCCTCGTGATGAAAGCTCCTGTGTAGACTGTCCTGTTCTAGTGGACACCACAGTCAGGTTGTGAATGCATATTGATCCCCTGTGTTGTGTCCTGTAGATTTAAGGTTCCCTCAGCTATAATTGGCATCCTCTCTCTCTGCCATTACTCTTCTGGCTGTTTCTGCTGTACACCATATTGACACCTGCAACTGTCAATAGTTCTGACAGTTAATAGCTTATGGTCCAGCTCCTCACAAAGCACAGCAGTTCATCCCCAAGACTGAATATAGAAGAAGACTAGAGCTTCATTCAAAAGGGTAGTTGATGTTATAGTTAGTCATCTTTATTGGGGAATGTGGGGACAGTTACAGATTCAAAAGAGGGAAACAAAAAATATAGGCCAGATATATAGTAGTGATGGACACAGGATGGTTGTCCATGGAACACTCACTTCTATGGGCTGCACCTCCATGACCCAAACAGCATTTTACTCACTTCCCTGGACTTAAATGGGTAGTTGACAAAGTGTATCTTTGTCAATGTTTTATTTGTATTTCACCTGATTTTAAGATTCTGTCATAAAGAGCACATATTGAACTTAATAAAAATCTAGTTCAGTTCAAGTAACAGGGTTGACCTTAAAATCGGGGACAGACATTTCATGTGATTAGATGAATCACTAATCACATTCAATAAATAATTATCTTCAGAGATGACTTTGTCAAAACAAAAAGGCTTTACAATGATGGTGAACATTTTTAGAAATGTTTGGCTTAAGTGGGCTATAAATCGTCCTAGAAGTCACAGTGTGCACAGAGGGACATTTCAAAATGATACAAGATGGCACTTTAACTTTGTCTTAATTCCTTCATTTTTTTTATATGAATATACTTTGTCGTCTATATTAAAGTTCACTTTATTTAATTTATATGGCTACAAATATTTGTGCACAATATCTACTTAACATATCAAAGTGACGCAAAAGGCACTGTTTTCGTGGAATGACCCAAATACGACCTCAAATGTATGCTGTAACTCCAAGCCACAGAGTAAGATGAGCCAACGGGTCCCGACAAACTATGTACTGTATATGTCCAGATATTAGCCAGATAGATCTGCACAGAGCACCCATTAGAGGGCTGATGAATGGCTGAAACGATTTCTCTCATCTTGCAGGGCTGGCAGTGGTAGAAACCTGGGTAATACTTTATTACAGAAAAGCAGACATGGAATTCTATAGTCTGAAGAATGTATGGTGAGTGAAGGTTATTAACCTTGGTGTCCAGTCTCCCTTCACCAGTAGATTGGTGTCTGGATCTAAAGCAGGAGTCAGACCTTATGAGATAGGTGATATCTTTTTTAGTTTAAACCTGATATCGAGCCACATCAGGAAACCACCGGTATTTTCTAATCAGGGAGGGAAATGGGCCTGGAGGTACTGATGGAGCGGGATGCACCGTAGAGAAGGAGCTTAGAGAGAATGCACAGGGCACCTTGGAGCTGGCACCTTGACGGATGCACACTTCATGAATTCTGAATTAAATTGTCCCTTGATGAATCTGGAATGTGTTTCTCCTGTTCCAGAGCAATAGGAATCCAATAAGACTCCAGCGCCGTACAAATAAAGCCATACATTCCCCCGGAACTGGCAATGAGCCTCAGGTGAGGAAAAATGACTGCAGAACTGGGAAGTAGCATGAGAGAGAGAAGAGGAGAGGGGGAGGGAGGGGAGAGCAAGTGGAGAGGAGAGGGGGAGATGGAGGGGGCGTGAGATGAGGGGCAAGGAGACAAGATGGAAAAAAAGGTCCCGATATCAGGAGCGAGAGTGGTAAAGAGAGAGGGAGTGAGTGCAGGATAGAGGTCTGATATGAAAAGGAAGAAAAGCAATGGGCGAGAGAGAGAGTGAGATAGATAGCGAGCAAAGGAGGTAGAGATAGAGAGGGACTTTAAATGAAGGAGAAGAGTGAGCGCGTGGCCAGGGTTCCTGTAGCGTGTTAGCCCTGTCCTTTAGACTGGAAGGGAACATATTGGTCAGAGCCAATCCCCTGGTGGCGTGGGCCCCAGCAGCTAGGAGCCTGGAGCTCATCAGCCAGACAGACAAACCAGCCAGGGGCCCAGAGTAAATCACAACTCCACTCTCAGGGCCCAATTTCCCCAGAGGAGACCAGCCAGACCCATTCAAATCAGCCAGCTCTCTCAACCGCCAGTCTGTCTGTCCGTCCGTCCGTCCGCTCGCTCACACACTCGCACTAAAGAGCTGTCTTTACTCCTACCTCAATAACCCCGTCTTCGCCTCTGTCTCAGCCTCTGTTTCACCCTCTGCTCTGTCTCAGTCGCTGCCTCCGTCTCATCCTCTGTCTCAGCCTCTGTCTGGGACTCAGCCCCGGTCTCAGCATCTGACTCGGTCTCAGCCTCTGACTCAGTCTCAGACTCTGTCTAAGCCTCTGTCTCTGTCTCAGTTTCTGTCTCTGTCTCTGTCTCTGACTGTCTCGGACTCTGTCTCGGACTCTGTCTCGGACTCTGTCTCGGACTCTGTCTCGTACTCAGTCTCAGACTCTGTCTAAGCCTCTGTCTCTGTCTCAGTTTCTGTCTCTGTCTCTGTCTCTGACTGTCTCGGACTCTGTCTCGGACTCAGTCTCAGACTCTGTCTAAGCCTCTGTCTCTGTCTCAGTTTCTGTCTCAGTTTCTGTCTCAGCCTCTGTCTCAGACTCTGTCTAAGCCTCTGTCTCTGTCTGTTTCTGTCTCTCTTAAAGAACAATTTCACTCAACTTAGAAATATCTTATACACTTTATGTGGACCTACTCAGTGCTGTCGTTTGTCTTTTTAGATGCCATGTGTACTGAAACCCTGGAGTCATTACAGCCAAACTGATACAGCCTGATAAAGTGTGTAACAATCATGAAAGATCTTGAAATAATTTGCTGCCTGACATTATTAGAGTGAAGTGACCAAAATATTTCCTTTGGATAGGAAATGTTCACCACAATCAACATAGTCATTTCTCTTCATATTGTATTTTGACTCTTGTATTGTATTGTCTGGATTGCCTGTGTTTTTTCCATGGGCCAGTCTGCCAGGCCAGTCCTCGCTTGGCTGCTGGCTGCAGCGGTGACTAAGCACCCTCACCCCCTCTCCCTCCCTGTGCCTCACCCCCACCCTCCCCCTAACCTCTCGTCACCGTGCATACTCTAATGTGAATAAAGTTTCTCCTCAGAGTCCCCTGTTAATAAATGGAGTGCCATTTCACACAATGCCAAAGTCAGGCCAGTATTGATTAACTCTCATCATCGACTCACGCCTGCTTCCTTGATTTATGATTGGCTGTTATGTTTACATTAGCTGTCAAATTCATCTTGTCTCTCCCCTGGCCGGGGTCAGGCTGGGTTGGGCAAAACAGTAAACATTCTCACCGCAGTCTAGACCCTAGACTGTACTCCCGCAGCGGTGGGTTATGTTAACCTTACTGCAGGGAGAGAGGAGAGGACACTTGTTTAGGTAGCAGGTTTGGGAAAGAAAGCATCTTCTCTGGCTTAGGATCCTTTTCACAGAGAGTTGTGTACATACATGGAACCCAAAAGGGTTCTACCTGGAACCTAAAAGGGTTCTCCTATGGGGACAGCCGAAGAACCCTTTTGGAACTCTTTTTTTCTAAGAGACCAGGGTTGTGGGTTTCATTATTTTCATTTCATACAACTGTAGTGTTGGAGTTTGCCATTCGATTAAACCAAGGACACGGAGACAAATAATAACCTCTGCAGAAGCAGACATACTTTGCAGACATGTTTTTTTTTTTTAACATTGAAGGTGACCGTAAGCAAATTCTTGTTATTGCATGTTATTGAGTAACATTTTTATGCAGAGAAGCATGCGGTTCCCATCAACTTTACAAGGGAAGGTTCAATTTGAATGTTAAACATTTGTTTACATAGCATTGAATTTATCATCTATTGCTTCTATTTTGCTGATAGTCATTAATTTGCATATTTTATGTTTGATTTCTTTGGACATATGCTTAAAGCTTTCAAAGGGCAGAACACTCAACGACCCAATGTTTATGAACAAGAGATAACAGCACAACCTTCAATTGCAGCACACCAATTTCACCTGCAATTTTCCAAGATATGGAACATTAATATAATTTGAATAATTTCAACTCAAAGACCGCCTTTTTTTTCTCTTTTCCCTGTAAGGTGAAAAAGAGATACTTTAAATTGACAGCCAGATAGACACCTATGTTAAATATATCCATGCCTTCTCTGTCTATTTATGAATCAAGGTTTCAAAATAAAATTGGACATCAGCGCTCCTCTACGATCAGCCATGACTTTAAACACAGTGTCCGGCTCCGTCAGTTTAGAAGGCTGCTATTTGGCCCCCCTCCCCTAGCCAACTGGATCTGGAGAATGTCAAGGTGCATGGCTGTAAGTGATGGTAACCTCCCTCCCTTTGATGCTGTTTCTCCCCCCTCAGACCTCCTGGCTCTTTACCCAGGATGGTTGAAGTGATAATAACAGGAGTGAGCGAGAGGTGTGAGAGGTGTGCAGCGGGTGAAGGAGGGTCCTTGGCTGTCTGCCTCTGGCGGACCCAGCGGCATGGGGGTTCATTGAGATTCCATTAGGGCTTGTAGAAGAGAGGTTTCAGCAGCAACCCCCTTTAGTTTGCCTGTTTGACACTCATACAGGGATCACTACAAATTGGCTCTGTCATAGCAGATCATTTTTTTAGATGTGAAGTAAATTAAACATGTAATCACACAGGAAGCGGGTTGTTGCCAGTGCCCTTCACTAGGCTACCTTTAGCGTGGTGGTAACCAGAGATGACAAGCAAACCCAGTTCTCTGCCCCCTCTTTGTACCACCATTTCTCCATCACTATCGGATATCTCTTAATTCTCTGTGTGCCAATGAGGGCCACCTCATCTGCTGACCTTTGACCCCAGACCTAGTGCCAGGATGTGGTATTGCACTCTGCTCTGCTCCTCTACACAGAAAAAAAGTCCCCATGGGAGAACCATTTGAAGAACCCTTTATGGTTCCAGGTAGAACCTTTTTGGTTTCAGGTAGAACCCTTTTGGGTTCCATTTAGAATCCTTTTCACAGAGGGTTGTACAGTACATACAGCGCATTCGGAAAGCATTCAGACACCTTTACTTCTCCAGATTTTGTTACGTAATAGCCTTATTCTAAAATTGATTTAAATAAATGTTTTTCCTCATCAATCTACACACAATACCCGATAATGACAAAACGGAAACAGGTATTTATACATTTTAGGATATGTATTTAAAATAAAAAATATAAATAACTTATTTACAGTGCCTTGCGAAAGTATTCGGCCCCCTTGAACTTTGCGACCTTTTGCCACATTTCAGGCTTCAAACATAAAGATATAAAACTGTATTTTTTTGTGAAGAATCAACAACAAGTGGGACACAATCGTGAAGTGGAACGACATTTATTGGATATTTCAAACTTTTTTAACAAATCAAAAACTGAAATATTGGGCGTGCAAAATTATTCAGCCCCCTTAAGTTAATACTTTGTAGCGATTACAGCTGTAAGTCGCTTGGGGTATGTCTCTATCAGTTTTGCACATCGAGAGACTGACATTTTTTCCCATTCCTCCTTGCAAAACAGCTCGAGCTCAGTGAGGTTGGATGGAGAGCATTTGTGAACAGCAGTTTTCAGTTCTTTCCACAGATTCTCAATTGATTCAGGTCTGGACTTTGACTTGGCCATTCTAACACCTGGATATGTTTATTTTTGAACCATTCCATTGTAGATTTTGTTTAATGTTTTGGATCATTGTCTTGTTGGAAGACAAATCTCCGTCCCAGTCTCAGGTCTTTTGCAGACTCCATCAGGTTTTCTTCCAGAATGGTCCTGTATTTGGCTCCATCCATCTTCCCATCAATTTTAACCATCTTCCCTGTCCCTGCTGAAGAAAAGCAGGCCCAAACCATGATGCTGCCACCACCATGTTTGACAGTGGGGATGGTGTGTTCAGCTGTGTTGCTTTTACGCCATACATAACGTTTTATAATGTTTCCAAAATGTTCAATTTTGGTTTCATCTGACCAGAGCACCTTCTTCCACATGTTTGGTGTGTCTCCCAGGTGGCTTGTGGCAAACTTTAAACAACACTTTTTATGGATATCTTTAAGAAATGGCTTTCTTCTTGCCACTCTTCCATAAAGGCCAGATTTGTGCAATATACGACTGATTGTTGTCCTATGGACAGAGTCTCCCACCTCAGCTGTAGATCTCTGAAGTTCATCCAGAGTGATCATGGGCCTCTTGGCTGCATCTCTGATCAGTCTTCTCCTTGTATGAGCTGAAAGTTTAGAGGGACGGCCAGGTCTTGGTAGATTTGCAGTGGTCTGATACTCCTTCCATTTCAATATTATCGCTTGCACAGTGCTCCTTGGGATGTTTAAAGCTTGGGAAATCTTTTTGTATCCAAATCCGGCTTTAAACTTCTTCACAACAGTATCTCGGACCTGCCTGGTGTGTTCCTTGTTCTTCATGATGCTCTCTGCGCTTTTAACAGACCTCTGAGACTATCACAGTGCAGGTGCATTTATACGAAGACTTGATTACACACAGGTGGATTGTATTTATCATCATTAGTCATTTAGGTCAACATTGGATCATTCAGAGATCCTCACTGAACTTCTGGAGAGAGTTTGCTGCACTGAAAGTAAAGGGGCTGAATAATTTTGCACGCCCAATTTTTCAGTTTTTGATTTGTTAAAAAAGTTTGAAATATCCAATAAATGTCGTTCCACTTCATGATTGTGTCCCACTTGTTGTTGATTCTTCACAAAAAAATACAGTTTTATATCTTTATGTTTGAAGCCTGAAATGTGGCAAAAGGTGGCAAAAGGTCGCAAAGTACTTTCGCAAGGCACTGTACATAGGTATTCAAACCCTTTGCTATGACACTTGAAGTTGAGCAGCCTGTTTCATTGATCATCCTTGAGATCAGTGACAACCCATCATTCAGGGCAGGTGGGGCTATGTATCAGCCCCACATTTTTAGCAAAAAAAAGAAGCCTGTTTTACATGTTATTTTGGAATTAATACGTGTCACATATCAGTTTGCAAACAAAGTAATACAAATATATACAGTTGAAGTTGGAAGTTTACATACACCTTAGCCAAATTTCATTTAAACTCAGTGTTTCACAATTCCTGACATTTAATCCTAGTAAAAATTCACTGTCTTAGGTCAGTTAGGATCACCACTTTATTTTAAGAATGTGAAATGTCAGAATAATAGTAGAGAGAATTATTTATTTCAGCTTTTATTTCTTTCATCACATTCCCAGTGGGTCAGACGTTTACATACACTCAATTAGTATTTGGTAGCATTAACTTGAAATTGTTTAACTTGGGTCAAACGTTTCGGGTAGCCTTCCTAAAGCTTCCCACAATAAGTTGGGTGAATTTTGGCCCATTCCTCCTGACAGAGCTGGTGTAACTAAGTCAGGATTGTAGACCTCCTTGCTCGCACACACTTTTTCTATAGGATTGAGGTCAGGTTTTGTGATGGCCACTCCAATACCTTGAGTATGTTGTTCTTAAGCCATTTTGCCACAACTTTGGAAGTATGCTTGGGGTCATTGTCCATTTGGAAGACACATTTGCAACCAAGCTTTAACTTCCTGACTGATGTCTTGAGATGTTGCTTCAATATATCCACATCATTTTCCATCCTCATGAAGCCATCTATTTTGTGAAGTGCACCAGTCCCTCCTGCAGCAAAGCACACCCACAACATGATGCTGCCACCCCCGTGCTTCACGGTTGGGATGGTGTTCTTCGGCGTGCAAGCATCCCCCTTTTTTTCCCAAACATAACGATGGTCATTATGGCCAAACAGTTCTATTTTTGTTTCATCAGACCTGAGGACATTTCTCCAAAAAGTACGATCTTTGTCCCCATGTGCAGTTGCAAACCGTAGTCTGGCTTTTTTTAATGGCGGTTTTGGAGAAGTGGCTTCTTCCTTGCTGAGCGGCCATTCAGGTTATGTTGATATAGGACACGTTTTACTGTGGATATAGATACCTTTGTACCTGTTTCCTCCAGCATCTTCACCAGGGCCTTTGCTTTTGTTCTGGGATTTATTTGCACTTTTTGCACCAAAGTACGTTCATCTTTAGGCGTTTCCTTCCTGAGCAGTATGACGGCTGCGTGGTCCCATGGTGTTTATACTTGCATACTATTTTTTTTACAGATGAACGTGGTACCTTCAGGCATTTGGAAATTGTACACCTCCAATTGACTCAAATGATGTCAATTAGCCTATCAGAAGCTTCTATAGTCATGACATCATTTTCTGGAATTTTCCAAGCTGTTTAAAGGCACAGTCAACTTAGTGTATGTAAACTTCTGACCCACTGGAATTGTGATACAGTGATAAGTGAAATAATCTGTCTGAAAACAATTGTTGGAAAAATGACTTGCGTCATGCACAAAGTAGATGTCCTAACCGACTTGCCAAAACTATAGTTTGTTAACAAGAAATTTGTGGAGTGGTTGAAAAATGAGTGTTAATGACTCCAACCTAAGTGTATGTAAACTTCCGACTTCAACTGTACACTTTTGTTCAAAAGTTTGGGGTCACTTAGAAATGTCTTTGTTTTTGAAGAAAAACACATTTTTTGTCTATTAAAATAACATGAAATTGATCAGAAATACCGTGTAGACATTGTTAATGTTGTAAATGACTATTGTAGCTGGAAATGGCATATTTTTTAAATGGAATATCTACATAGGCGTAGAGTGGCCCTTTATCAACAACGATCACTCCTGTGTTCCAATGGCACATTCTGTTAGTTAGCTAATCCAAGATTATAATTTTAAAAGGCTAATTGATCATTAGAAACCCATTTGCAAAGATGTTAGCACAGCTGAAAACTGTTGTCCTGATTAAAGAAGCAATAAAACTGGCCTTCTTTAGACTAATTGAGTATCTGGAGCATCAGCATTTGTGGGTTCGATCACAGGCTCAAAATGGCCAGAAACAAAGACCTTTCTTCTGAAACTCATCAGTCTATTATTGTTCTGAGAAATGAAGGCTATTTAAAGTGAGAAATTGCCAAGAAACTGAAGATCTTGTACAATGCTGTGTACTACTCCCTTCACAGAAAAGTGCAAACTGGCTCTAACCAGAATAGAAAGAGGAGTGGGAGGCCCCGGGGCAGAACTAAGCAAGAGGACAAGTACATTAGAGTGTCTCGTTTGAGAAACAGACGCCTCACAAGTCCTCAACTGGCAGCTTAATTGAATACTACCTGCAAAACACCAGTCTCAACGTCAACAGTGAAGAGGCGACTCCAGGATGATGTCCTTCTAGGCAGAGTTGCAATGAAAAAGCCATATCTCTGTCCAGCGTCTGTGTTCTTTTGCCCATTTTAATCTTTTTTTTATTGGCCAGTCTGAGATATGGCTTATTCTTTGCAACTCTGCCTAGAATGCCAGCATCCCGGGGTCGCTCCAAGACAGCATTATGTCGAGGCACAGATCTGGGGAAGGAGCCAAAACATTGACGGTCCTCAATAACACAGTGGCCTCCATCATTCTTAAATGAAGAAGTTTGGAATGACCAAGACACTTCCTAGAGCTGGCCGCCCGGCCAAACTGAGCAATCGGGGGAGAAGGGCCTTGGTCAGGGAGGTGACCAGAGTTCCTCTGTAGAGATGGGAGAACCTTCCAGAAGGACAGAGCCCTGACTTGAACCTGATCGAACACCTCTGGAGAGACCTGAAACTAGCTGTGCAGCAACACTCCCCATCCATCCTCACGGAGCTTGAGAGGGTCTGCAGAGAAGGATGGGAGAAACTCCCTGAATACAGGTGTGCCAAGCTTGTAGCGTCATTCCCAATAAGATTTGAGGCTGTAATCTCTGCCAAAGGTGCTTCAACAAAGTACTGAGTTATGTAAATGTGATATTTAAATTTTGTATTTTTTTATACATTTGCAATAATTTCAGAAAACCTATTTTTTCTTTGTCATTATGGGCTATTGTGTGTACTGTAGATTGACGAGGGGGAAAACAACTATTTAATCAATTTTAGAATAATGCTGTAACGTAAAATTATGAAATTGTGTTTTTTCATTGGATAAAAGTAGCGACTCAGAGCTACAAAATGGTATTTCATACACTGCTTTTTTGAAGAACAATGGGAAAGTAATTGTGCTTTGAAAGTTGATAAACTTGAAAACTCACTATTGAGAAAATAGCCTTTGAATATTTTGGTATCTGAGTGAAGAGTTCTTCTTTGTCTACACCTTTTCAACATTGCTCACACCCTCTTAAGCTTTAGTCCCACCCATCTCGTTTCACTCTCAGAGCGTTCAGAGCATGCACTTGGCGCTCTGGCCAATGATTTGTTTACCTCTGGATAACATGAAACAGCCTAACCAGCTCTGATGGGAACAATTTCATTATACTTTTTTGCCGATGTTTACTGACACCGGCCATATTCAACGGGTGTTGTGCATTCGTAAATTCATCAGTTATTCTGTGCTCTGGCATACTCAGACTGAATTTATGAACGCACCTGAAATGGTTACTTGCATAGTGGAGTCTATTGTTAAGACATGTTGCTAGCTAGCTAAACAATTAACCTAGCTAGGTAAACAACGGGTAAGATCATACACATCACGTAACGTTAGCTATAGCGAGCCAGCCATCTAATGTTAGCATGATGTTACTACGCCTTGCATGAATCTGCTGGTAGTGGTAGCTAACCAACCAGGTTCAATGTTAGCTAGTTAACATTAGGCTCTAACTAGCAAAGCAAACGGCTCTGGGATACAAATAATAACATCATACATGTAACGTTAGCTAGGGAGCCATCCAGCTAACATCAGCTAGCTAGCTAACAGTACACTTTAGCTTGTAATGAAACAACTTTCAGTCAAAATTAGAAACATGTAATATCTGAAAATGTAGCTAGCTAGCTATCTTACCCATATACATCATCATGCATGATGGACATGGTGTCTCCTTGTCACGGATGCCATGCCATGGTTGCCCTTAGTTTGAAGATGTAATCCAGAGACAGGTGTTTACTCCATCTCTTTAGCTATCATATTCTAATTCAACTGATTTCAAAACTCGATCAGCCAGAAAGTGGAGATCAACAGTTATGCAGCTCCACTACACTATACATTTAAAAAAAAAGCCATGTTCGGCAGGATTACCAACACAGACTGACCAGCTCAACTAGACAGAAGCCTTCTATATGGCAAACCAATCTGAACTCCTCTCTCTGCATGTCCAGCCCACTCATTATCTCAGCCAATCATGACTATTGGGAAGGTTGCTCTTTAACAATTTTATTTGTATTTACAGATGGCATACAAGTTTGTTATTAAGGCATATGAAAGTTAACATGTTCCAGAAGGCACATTTACGTTCAAATGGCTCTCCTGTGATAAAAAAGTAAAGGGCTCTTAATACTTTCTGAATCACTCTACATGGATCCCAAAAGGGTTCCACCCGGAACCAAAAAGGGTTCTCCTATGGGGACAGCCGAAGAACCCTTTTTTCTAAGAGTGTAGACCCTGCTCTCTGACATTTTACTGTGATGATGCTACGAGCCCTGACAATGCCCTGTGAAGTAGCATCAGTCAGGTGTTAAACAGGTCAGTGTCCTTCAAGATAGTAAATTCCACTGCAGTGCTCTAACTCTACCAGAATCTGATACAATATTTGGTATTTCATTGGATATTTCTGTTGGTGTATTTGAATGCCTCAGCGGAAATCTTAATTCTCTCTTTTCAGTAATGATGTTGTTGCTCTAATGTGGGTCTGTTCGCTCCCTTTTTACTGTGGCTGAGTAGTTGTCTAGTGCGTTGTCTCTTCCCATGCCCATTCCTTAGCCCGGAACCCTGGTGAAGTGACTGTGGCAGCACACCCACTGGGTAGCGAGTGAGTGGAGGAAACAGCAGGGGAACGAGCCGAGCCGAGTGGCTGAAAAATTAGGTCCCATTCCTTATAATTCAGCAGCGGGGCTGATAGCATCAGGCTTCAGTTGGCTATCAGGAAGGTATTACCACCCAGTGACTGTAATCGGTAATGAAGCCTTGTATTGAGTTTATAACGCGCTGAATGATGCAGCTCCCACTCCCAGATAAACACATCCTAAATAAACCATTTGGCTGGTAATTGCCCTCTGCCAGCTCCGCTGTTAATAGAGTCAAGTCTCCGACTTAAAGGGTTAACTTATTTTCCGAAGGAGAGGAGCCTCTCTCTCCCTGGCTCATTGCACTCTCATTTCTATGGAGATCTCCGTGCAGGCAGCATTCCCTTGGTTATCAGGCCGTACTTAGAGACAAAACCTAATTAGACAAAAAAATGCCTTTTTTCTCTTTCCCTAATTAGGTCCTTAACATAATTAGCAGGTAATGTTAATAACCCTCTTTTAAAATCTATTAGAATGCTGTTTTGGGAGAAAGTGGTGGTGGTGATGGAGGGGTGTGTCCTACAGGCGGCTAGGAGCCCCTCTAAGGGTCCAGGGGCAGGGGAGAGAGGAGAGGAGAGGAGCGTGCTGGGAGGGTCGTTCATCAGGAGTGGAGTGCCTCTGCATTAGGGCCCTGGCCCCATCAGAGCCCATTATAATACTGCATAGTGGTATAGTGCTATCCTAGAGTAGTCTCCCCCACCATTACTTAGACAAAGCGTAGCCCCCTCCTTGTCTAGCTCTGGTGCCCCTTCCCCCATTGTGTTTTTTTTTTTTACCAGCCAGGACTTTCAAAATAATGTTTTAAATATAAATACATGTTACATAAGCACCCAAGACAGAAAGTACAGGAGCAACAGAGTTGTATTCATATTTGTCTCATAATGACAGCTCCAAAACAGCCTGCCAGAACACACCCAGTTTTAAACTACCCCCTCCAGGGCTACACAGGGTCTTCAGAGTGGGTTAGCTGTCACTGTGAGACTATACAAGCAGGATTAGTTATGATGTTGCATGATTTAGTGAGTACTTGCTGGAGTACAAGAAGAGTTCTGATGTTGTGGTGAGTTCTGGTGGAGCATAACACACCACCAGGGGGCATTGTGTGTTCAGTAATGTTCTCTGAAATTACCATAGAGAGGACAGAACAGACAGGAACAGGAGCTATTGTCATTAGCTGGCCTTGATGCCAGTGGAATATACTGGTGGGTTTGGGGAAGTGCTCAGGGTTCCAGTGAGCGGTCAGTGAGCTCCAGCGAGGAGGAGGATGATGAAGAAGCTGCCGTCGACCAGAAGAGCCCAGTCCTCGTCTTTAATTAAGTATCTGAAACATCAATTTAAATGTAAATATCGGTGGTGCAGCTCCTCTCATGCGTAAATTAGAGGGTTGGCCCAGCACATTTCTCTCTCTCCCAACTCCCTGCTCACTTACAATGACATCTGCTCACAGCTGCTAGGCCTGTGGCTGCACACACACACACACACACACACACACACACACACACACACACACACACACACACACAGACACACACACACACACACACACACACACACACACACACACACACACACACACACACACACACACACACACATAGTTGAACTATAGTTTGATTTATGTCTATCATATTGATTGTCATCAGAGAAGTGACATCAGAATACACAGTGGGCCTAAAAGAGCATAGACCCTTGGCTCAGAATCGTAGCTCACTGCTTGGTGTTGGTACTTACCAATGTGATGTGGGATTCCTATTGATATTGTACCTTGGCTATTACATAATGGACTGACCCATACCCTTATTATCACGCTTTAATCATCCCATGGAAGCCCCAACACAGTGTGTACACGTAGGATCCCCTGATTGAATCCTTGCCTGCAAAGTGCATGGACATCATTGCTGTGCTAGAGCCCTGCTTTCGACCTTATTCTCCCATGTAGTGTGTTTCCAACAGGGCCATAGCATCAGCAATGCAGATCGCATGAAGAAACGCAACCTGAAATGTCCTGCCTATTTCTGGGGCACAGTAAAACCAGTTAAACCATCCACTGAAAATGGAATTTGTCCATCTCTCTCTGGGTCTTGCCAGAGAACTCTACCCCCATGGCATTGACGGCTGGCTGGCTGGGGCTGTGACATGAAGCCTGTGATGTGGAACAGTTTTGGGAAGCTCCACTGATATCCGCACCATACTGTAATAGGCCATGGTGGGAAATGCCCCAATGTGATTCCTGTGACAGGGCAAGAGGCACACAGTGCAACAGGCTTACACTGTAGTGTGTGTGTGTGTGTGTGTGTGTGTGTGTGTGTGTGTGTGTGTGTGTGTGTGTGTGTGTGTGTGTGTGTGTGTGTGTGTGTGTGTGTGTGTGTGTGTGTGTGTGTGTGTGTGTGTGTGTGTGTGTGTGTGCGTGTGTGTGTATTTGCATGTTTATGTGAATATTTGCATGTACGTGTTTATGTGTGCGTATGTGTGTGTGTTTGTGTGGTAACATTATCTGTCCCAGCTCTCCTCTTGGATGCAGTGGAGTGGCACGGCTGGCCTTTACCTTCCCATCTATCAGATCATCAGGACACTCCTCATAAAGGAGAGCTGGGGGGATGGAGGGATAGAGGAAGGGATGATTAATGGAGGGGGGCTTCCACTTACGGCCCCTCGAGGAGTCCCTCCCTTTTTGTCCATATCAATACCAGCGTAATGGACGCAGAGAGGTGGCTGTTGGTCTCAACGAGAGGCGTTCCACTACATAGCCCTGCTAACATGCACACAACCTGATTAACTGCAGAATATTCTAACATTTAAGGGGAAAGGAGGTGGAGAGATGGAGGGAAACTCAGAAAGCTAAAGTACTGAAGACAGTTAATAATGTCTCCCTTTGTGCATTTGTACTCTAGATCGCCCTTCATCTAGATCATTGCATTAAAACTATGACACTTCTTGTAATGCCTTAGGAAAATCTGAGCTGAGATCCAGGGACGCTGGCACTAAGTCTCCTCAACCACACTTGGACTCAGTCTCAGAGCTAAGAGCATGAGGAGTGACACGTGCACTTTGAGGAACAATGCCAGACTGTCTCTTAGACGTCTTAGACTCACCTCCTAGTAGTCAGTCTTAGTGTTTCTGCCTGAATATATAATATCAATCTAACCTAAAGAAGAGGGATGAGATGCCAGCAGGTTTCTTTGTCTCCATTGTCCCTGCTACCGGACACGGAGTAACAGTGATGACACGTGTTGACGGAGGCCTTCTCCCGTCCCTTCTACTGTTGGCTAATCTTTGGTTAAGCCCTCAGTGCCCTCCTAATTGGAGCCATCGTGGCGGGGACACCAAAATGTCACCAACACCAAATCCTACAGGAAGTCCCAAGCCAGTTTCCAAGCCAGAGTAGTATAGGAGGCTTGGCCTGCAGCAGGGCTCAGAGTGGGTGAGGAGGAAGGAGGGTGGGGGGCTAAGGGAGAACCCTGGGTGGCTGGCTGGCATGCCCACCCCAGTGCCTCTGGTACCCGCTGGCAGCCCAGCCGTGGGCGGGCTCAGACAGGCTCGTGGTGGTGGAGGACCACCCTTGCCATGGTGAGTAATTCCCCTGGTGCTCCACACAGCCACAGCTCAATGCGACCCTGGCATGGCTCCCTGTGCCCATTCTCTGTCAACAGGATTAGGCCTGCTTAGCACCAGCTCTCAGGGATCACCTATATTCCGTATTGTAAGCTCACAACGCTGGCTCGCCACTTTGGCTACAACTGTATGTTTTTTTTCTCCAGTTTCTTCCTCTTGTTTTCTTTCATATAGCAGCAGTTTATGACTTTGTTTTCCTCTTGCACAGGGAGGAGGATGGAGAGATGTTGTCGGAGGGCAATCACAACCTGGCCAAAACCAGAGATTTGCCTTCATTTGCCATGCTATGTATAAACCGTGGCTAATTAGGGTATATAAACACACATGGTTTGTGTCGGTGTTTTGGGCGTCCTGCTGATACTGGCTTCCAATAGAGAATACCCATGGTGCTACTCAAACAAATCTGTATTCCAGTAAAACTAGTATATGAATAAAAAACATTGTTGATGCACTACGGAAATAAATGTTTTGATTAGTTTCCAAATTTGCTTTGTTTTGTTTGATGCTGTAACCATTGCACAATTTGATAAACATTTTGGTTGGCGTATCAAGCATCATCAGTTGTAAAATAATGTTTGTGACTAAATTAGTAGAACAGCAAATATTTTGTGGGGGGTTTATGTATGACTATCTTACTGGTTCCTCCCTCCATATCTCTGGAATACACTGTCTTCCTCAACCCAGCAGACCTGACTGTTACAATACAGCACTCTGATGTAGTGTTCCTTACACACTTCGATTTAAAACACTGTGGCCATTCAATTACATTGGTGTATTTACATGATGTAAATGTGGTATTTTTTTAGACAGGATGTTATTATAAAAACTGTTTCGTGTACCAGGGTTCACTGGTGTAATTGAAATCAGATGATAGATTGGTGCCAGGTCTCACTGTAAGCCTCTGTATTTACTTCATTCACAATGGCACCCAACCTAGATCTAGTAATCCTACTCTCTGGCTGTTGTATCTGCTGCCTTTGGTTTAGCTCCTTCACAGTTGGAGCGTAGACCACCTGGACCACTGCCCAGTTGTGTGGTCATGTACGGCAAAGAAGGATATAGGAAAATTGCAGTTGGTCCAGAACAGAACTTTACGTATTGCACTTAGATGTACACAGAGGGCATATCAATCTCTATTGGCTCAAAATTGAAGAGAGATTGACTGCATTAAATCAAATCAAGTGTTATTTGTCACATGCGCCGGATAAAACAGGTGTAGATCTTACAGTAAAATGCTTACTTACAAGCTCTAAACCAACAATGCAGTTTTAAGAAGAATACCTACAAAAAATAAGAAATTAAGTAAAAAATCACTATAGACCAGCAGTAAAATAACAATAGCAAGGCTATATACTGGGGGGTATATAGGGAGTCAAAGCCAGTAACTGATGTTGTGTACTCCTCAATGCCATCGAAGGAATCCCGGAACATATTCCAGTCTGCGCTAGCAAAACAGTCCTGAAGCTTAGCATCTGCTTCATCTAACCAATTTTTTATTTACCGAGTCACTGGTGTTTCTGCTTTAATTTTTGCTTGTAAGCAGAAATCAGTAGGATAGAATTATGGTCAGATTTGCCAAATGGAGGGCGAGGGAGAGCTTTGTACATTTCTCTGTGTGTGGAGTAAAGGTGGTCTGGAGTTTTTTCTCCTCTGGTTATACATTTAACATGCTGGTAGAAATGAGGTAAAACAGATTTAAGTTTCCCTGCATTAAAGTACCCGGCCACTAGGAGCGCCCCCTCTGGATGAGCGTTTTCCTGTTTGCTTATGGCAGTATACAGTTCATTAAGTGCGGTCTTAGTGCCAGAATCACCCCTTGTCTTACCAGAGGCTGCTGTTTTATCCTGCCGCCAGCTGTATGTTATTCATGTCCCCATTCAGCCACGACTAGGTGAAACATAAGATATTACAGTTTTTAATGTCCTGTTGGTGGGATATACGTGCTTTGGCCAGTAGTTTGCCAGTTTGCCAGATGGCAAGGGCAGATTAGCCACTCATCGGTGGATTCTCACAAGGCACCCCGATCTCTTTCCGCGATATATTTCCTGTCTCTGCAAATGACGATGTTGAGGGCCTATTCGGGTGTCTGGAGTAAATCCCTCTTGTCCGACTCATTAAAGAGAAATTCTTTGTCCAGTTCAAGATAAATAATTGCTGTTCTGATTTCCAGAAGCTCTTTTCAGTAGAACAACGTTATGTACAAAATAAGTTACAAAAAATGTGAAAAAACCCATTGGTTAAGAGCCATGAAACGGCAGCCATCCTCTACAGCACCATCTTAGTCACTTTTTGGTCTTTGTGCGAGGTACTGGTGTGTTGAAGGTACTGAACTCTCTGTTCAAGCAGTTGACACACAGTTCGGACACTCATTGGTACAACACAAGACATTTAACCAGAGGTCTCTTCACAGTCCCCAGGCACAGAACAGAGTCTGGTAAACACACCATATTAAATAGAGCCATGATTACATGGAACTCTGGGCCACCTCAGGTAACTCAAGCTTGCAAAAAAACCAGATAAAAAAACAGATAAAAGAACACCTTACGGCACGACGGGGACGGGGACTGTGATTGTATTTTGCGTTGTATTAGGGTTTTTATTAAGGTTTTTACAATCACTTTGGCACTAATTTCAGAACCTTGATGTCATTTTTCAAAACACTAGACACAAATCTCACAACCAATGATCAAAATGCAAATTTTTCAAAACTAACACTTTTTCCAATTACTTGGATACAATACACATAAAGTTAAGATCATTTGTTCATTGAACTAAAATCAGCTGTTCAAAATGACACAACTTAACATCAAAGTATTACTATTTCAAAATACAATTCACACATTACATCTGAGATGACTGTCTATTCATTTCATTACAACGATCTCACAATCAATTGATACAACTGATCAAAATGATAAGTAAGTGTTGCATTACTCTTAATGCATAGTTTTATGGAAACTGATGAACAATATTCCATGTTTAGATCATTAAACTTTCAGAATAACGAGATCCATTGACACCAATTACCGTGGAACATGAACCAATTGGACTACATTATCTATGGATGTAATATTTCATCATCATTCTTTATCACACACTGTTTCTATGGTCCCATGTACCACTTTTCCAGACCACGTTTTCAGATTTGACATTACCGTACCCTCACCGGCCACTTTATTACGTACACCTATCTAGTACTGGGTAGACCCCCTGCCTCCACAACAGCCTGAATTATTCACGGTGTTGTACGTTAAGAGATGCCCTTCTGCACACCACTGTTTTAAACAGCTGTTATTTGAGTATTTGTGGCCTTTCTGTTAGCTTGAATGAGTCTGGACATTCTCCTCTGACCTCTCTCATTAACAAGGTGTTTTGCCCACAGAACTGCCGCTCACTGAATGTGTTTTGTTTATCGCACCATTCTCTGTAAACTCTAGAGACTGTAGTGCGTACAAATCCCAGGAAAGTAGCTGTTTCTGAGATGCTGGAATCACCATGTGTGGCATGAACAATCATACCACGGTCAAAGTTGCTTAGATTACGCATCTTGCCCATTCTAATGTTTGGTCGAACAACATCTAAAGCTCTCTACTCTATATACTCTATATATTGAGTTGCAGGCAGCCACATGATTCGCTGCTCGAATGTAACCTTCCTTGATGAGCTAAATCAGGTCTATGTCATTGTGTGGGATAATGTGTGGGATAATGTCAGGTTCCACCATGCTCAAGCATGGTTTCAGGCCCATCCTCAATTTACCACCCTGTACTTAACCCCATACTCTCCTTTCCTTAACCCGATTGAGGATTTTTTCTCCACATGGAGGTGGAAGGTATATGATAGGCGCCCTCATGAACAAGTCGCCCTTCTCCAGGCCATGGATGACACATGCAATGACATCACGGCAGACCAGTGTCAGGCCTGGATTCGCCATGCCAGAAGATTCTTCCCAAGATGTTTGGCTAATGAAAACATCCGTTGTGATGTGGATGAGAACCTGTGGCCAAATCCACAAGACAGGGTTGATGGAAATATAGAAGTACATCAGTAATCAATCTTTTGTCTTGCTTTTTACAGTAAGCCAGGTGAGGAACACTGCAGCGATGTTTTACAGTCAGCCAGGTGAGGAACACTGCAGCAATGTTTTACAGTAAGCCAGGTGAGGAACACTGCAGCGATGTTTTACAGTAAGCCAGGTGAGGAACACTGCAGCAATGTTTTACAGTAAGCCAGGTGAGGAACACTGCAGCGATGTTTTACAGTAAGCCAGGTGAGGAACACTGCAGCAATGTTTTACAGTAAGCCAAGTGAGGAACACTGCAGCGATGTTTTACAGTAAGCCAGGTGAGGAACACTGCGGTGATGTTTTACAGTCAGCCAGGTGAGGAACACTGCGGTGATGTTTTACAGTCAGCCAGGTGAGGAACACTGCGGTGATGTTTTACAGTCAGCCAGGTGAGGAACACTGCAGTGATGTTTTACAGTAAGCCAGGTGAGGAACACTGCAGTGATGTTTTACAGTCAGCCAGGTGAGGAACACTGCGGCGATGTTTTACAGTCAGCCAGGTGAGGAACACTGCAGCGATGTTTTACAGTCAGCCAGGTGAGGAACACTGCAGTTATGTTTTACAGTAAGCCAGGTGAGGAACACTGCAGTTGACCTTTAACTGTTTTTTCATTTTTTGTATCTAATTATTTTTGCTTTGATTCAAAGAAACCTATGTTGTGATTTTATTGTATCATATTTTGTTCAATGATTCCACTGTTTCTGTAGTATTCTCTCTACTAGTCCTTTTACAGTGATGTATTTACGTGTAGTAGCATAATGAAACATGTATCACATATTTTGTACTACAATATTTAATGATTGTACTAACAACTACACAGTGAAACTATCGGTATCTTGTGTGTGGGTGATCTAAATGAATGTTCCTGTAAGGGATTTCCTCTTCTTCTGAAGAGGAGAGGTGAGAAGGATCGGAGGACCAATATGCGGCGTGGTAAGTGTCCATGGTTCTTTTAATAAGAAATACTCAACATGAACAACTGAATACAAAAACAGTAAACGTGGAACGAACGAAAACCAAAATAGTACCGTGTGGTGAAAAACACAGATACGGAAACAAACACCCACAAACAAACAGTGAAACCCAGGCTACCTAAGATTGATTCTCAATCAGAGACAACTAATGACACCTGCCTCTGATTGAGAACCATACTAGGCCGAAACATAGAAATCCCCAAATCATAGAAAAACAAACATAGACTGCCCACCCCAACTCACGCCCTGACCATACTAAATAATGACAAAACAACGGAAATAAAAGTCAGAACGTGACAGTACCACCCCCCCCCCCCCAAAGGTGCGGACTTCGGCCGCAAAACCTTAACCTATAGGGGAGGGTCTGGGTGGGCGTCTGTCTGCGGTGGCGGCTCTGGCGCGGGACGTGGACCCCACTTCACTACAGTCTTTCTCCGCCTCATTGTCCGCCTCCATGGCCTCCTAAACACGGCGACCGTGCTAAATGGCCCCACTGGACTGAGGGGCAGCTCGGGACTGAGGGGTAGCTCAGGGCTGAAGGGCAGCTCCGGACTGGCTGACGGCAGATCCTGGCTGAATGGCGGCTCTGGCAGATCCTGGCTGACTGGCGGCTCTGGCAGATCCTGGCTGACTGGCGGCTCCATGCTGACTGGCGTCTCTGGCGGCTCATGACAGACGGGAGACTCTGGCGGCTCATGACAGACGGGAGACTCTGGCGGCTCATGACAGACGGGAGACTCTGGCGGCTCATGACAGACGGGAGACTCTGGCGGCTCATGACAGACGGGAGACTCTGGCGGCTCATGACAGACGGGAGACTCTGGCGGCTCATGACAGACGGGAGACTCTGGCGGCAGAGACAGCCTGGTGCGTGGGGCTGCCACAAGACCCACCAGGCTGGGGAGACCTCCAGGAGGCTTGGTGTTAGGAGGAGGCACCTGAAGGACCGGGCTGTGGGGAAGCACTGGAGATCTGGTGCGCAGCCTTGGCACCACTCCCCCAGGCTGGATAACTACTCTAGCCCGGACCCTCCAGAGTGCAGGCACAGGTTGAACCGGGCTGTGGGTAAGCACGGGAGATCTAGTGCCTACTACGCGCACCTCTCCCTTAGGCTCCACTCCCACATTTGCCCGGCACGACCGGAGTGCAGGCATAGGACGCACTGCACCCTCCCAGCGACCCGGAGAGACAGCACGCAGAGCCGGCGCAGGATACCCTGGACCGAAACGGCGTACCAGCGACCAGACATGCTGAGCAGGCACCATACGCCCTGGCTGGATGCCCACACTCGCATGACACTTTCGGGGGGCTGCCCTATAGCGCACCGGGCTATGGGCACGTACTGGCAACACCATGCGCTTAACCGCATAACACGGTGCCTGACCAGTAACGTGCTGCTTATGATAAGCACGAGGAGTGAGCTCAGGTCTGCTACCTGGCTTAGCCCCACACCTCGTGTGCCACCCCCCCAAATTTTGGGAGCTGCCTCTCGTACCTGTCGCGCTGCCTCCTCATATCGCCGCCGCTCAGCTTTCGCTGCCTCCAGCTCTGCTTTGGGGCGGCGATATTCCCCAGCCTGTGCCCAGGGTCCTTCTCTGTTCAAAATCTCCTCCCATGTCCAGGAGTCCTGTGATGCTGGCCGCTGTTGTTGCTGCTGCTGCTGCTGCCGTCGCTGTCTGTTACCACGCCGCTTGGTCCTTGGTTGGTGGGTGTTTCTGTAACGGATTTCCTCCTCTTCTTCTGAAAAGGAGAGGCGAGAAGGATCGGATGACCAATATGCAGCGTGGTAAGTGTCCATGGTTCTTTTAATAAGAAATACTCAACATGAACAACTGAATACAAAAACAATAAACGTGGAACGAACGAAAACCAAAATAGTACCGTGTGGTGAAAAACACAGACACGGAAACAAACACCCACAAACAAACAGTGAAACCCAGGCTACCTAAGATTGATTCTCAATCAGAGACAACTAATGACACCTGCCTCTGATTGAGAACCATACTAGGCCCGAAACATAGAAATCCCCAAATCATAGAAAAACAAACATAGACTGCCCACCCCAACTCACGCCCTGACCATACTAAATGATGACAAAACAACGGAAATAAAGGTCAGAACGTGAAAGTTCCTATGGTATTTCATGATAAATAAGTTATTTGAACCAATGATTCCGCAAGTACAAGGTTTCTTTAACGATATGAATGTTTTGAGCATTTGACAGGCTGTTTCCTGTTTGGACCCCAGGAAGAGCAAACGCTGCCTCTGCAGCAGCTAATTGGGGATCCTAATAAATACTAATACTAATGCTACCGCCTGAGTCACAGTGGAAGCTAGACCAATTCTACTGCCTCAGTCACTGTGGAAGCTAGACCAATTCTACTGCCTCAGTCACTGTGGAAGCTAGACCAATTCTACTGCCTCAGTCACTGTGGAAGCTAGACCAATTCTACTGCCTCAGTCACTGTGGAAGCTAGACCAATTCTACTGCCTCAGTCACTGTGGAAGCTAGACCAATTCTACTGCCTCAGTCACTGTGGAAGCTAGACCAATTCTACTGCCTCAGTCACTGTGGAAGCTAGACCAATTCTACTGCCTCAGTCACAGTGGAAGCTAGACAAATTCTACTGCCTCAGTCACTGTGGAAGCTAGACCAATTCTACTGCCTCAGTCACTGTGGAAGCTAGACCAATTCTACTGCCTCAGTCACTGTGGAAGCCTTGAAGAACTGAATGTGGTTTATATCTGTTCATGCTGTAAAAGACAAAAGTATATCACGTTTTCTCTCCAAGAATATCACTTTAACTGTTAGCCCTAACAATACCTTAGTACAATCTTAACCCTAAACAATGAACTAAATGTACAGCTCATGTATTTGCTCAGTAGTATTAACGATTGATATAGTCAATTGTCCTTTGTAGCATGCCATAGACTAGAGCTTACCACTGAGCACTGACTTATGTTGCAGTGTTAACCTGACCTAGTCCCAGTGATCTGTTTAGTTTGTTTTCTGCTAGCATAGAATAAAGCTGTGATCGAGGCATTGTCAGAACTCCCCCGTTCACTATTTGGATTTTAAATTGTGCCGGAGAGCCATTTGTGTCACATTATAAAATGCTAACGGTACAGAATGTCATTTGGTGGAATCGGGGCATTTGCTCCAGAAAATGTATTAGGCTTACTCCTGGATCTCAGTTTGTCTTCGGGACAGTATTATGCTACACCCCCACCACCACAAGAGTAATATTTAATGAATAGGACTATTAATATGGGCTGGGTCTCAGGGGATATTTCTTGGTAACGGATAGGCACACAGACACGATTACGTATGTGGGAGGGCATTGTGTGAAATGCAGTTTAGCTGATTCCAAAGCCAAGGAAAGGGAGGATGAGATGAGAGTGTTTGGGCTCATTTTCGCAGTCTGCAGCAATTACTGGGATTCTGTATCTCAATTTATTGCATACAACAGGAAGTCCTGTGTTTTTACTGTATATTTATGTGATATATTGAATAGACAATGTACAGTAATATACCATTGTCTATCTGTGGCAATGCAAGCCATATTTCATTTCTTTATGTGCAGTGTTTTTTGTGTGGGTTTGTTTTGCACGAGCAGGTGTCTGTTTGTATCTGTAAGTGGGTTGTAGATGTTTGCCTGTTTCATGCATTTCTGTGTTTAAGTCTAAATATGTTTTGGTATGAAGGTGGGTGTGTCTGTGTGGATTTTGTGATTGAGTGTGTGCAAATTATCTGTGTGAGCAGAGCAGTGTGCGTCTGTATGTTTGTACATCTCTGTGGCGTGTGAGCATGCACGTGCCTCTGTATTTGCCTGTGCTCACGTACACATGCCAGTCAGTGTATGCGTGTCTGTGTGTTTGTGACGATCAAAATCGTCACGTGGTTCAAGTTAATGTTCCATGAAAATTGCAGGCAGCAGTTTAATTATGGACTATATAGGGAGAAACAGAGTCAGGTAGAAAGAGAGCAGCCGGTTATTTCAACATTCATAATAAATCATTTCTCATTTCCAAAACCAAATGCAATGTTTACCTCAGACAAAGAGAATCCAGCTGCTGAATCCGAATTGTGTCAATCTGAAGAGCATGGGAGGAATGTCTGATTAATTAGAGCAAGTCTACTGTGTATTTCCAGTACTTTCCCCTCTTTTAACATCCTTTACCATCTGGGCTGATAGACTGGTAAACAACATGCTAGGAAATCTCACTCCCAGTCCCTTTTCCTACGTAAGGAAATCCTTTATATTTCCTAACAGTCATTTAATTTAGTCAACAACAACCTTTCTTTTCACGTATATTTCTCTGGATGGAATCAGGAGCACAGTGTATGGTCGGGGTCTAGTGGTTATAAACATATGCCATTGTACTGTATGTGTGTGTGGAAACAGAGATGGTGGATTGGGGGTGGGGGGGTGTGGCAGTGAGTTTGAGTGTGAGGTGGTGTGGCGAAGCAGGCGGTGTCTGTGTGTATTTTTAGCCTGTTTTGAGCCCTCTGTCCCGCTCAGTCACGGGGCTCGCAGCTCGCCACCACTGACCCCTGCACGTCCTTCACGCCAGGGCCAGGAGAACCTCTATAATTGCGGTGGGCGGCGGCTTAAAACCTCCAAATCATAAAAAAGCTGGTGAATTACGAGGAAATATACAAAGGGTGGGTCTAATCCTGAATGCTGATTGGTTAAAAGCGCATTCCAGCCGGTGTCTATTCCACAAATATGGCCTTCCTTTACAGCGGGGGGCCGTGAATGAAGCCATAAAATTATGAGCAGTTTTTATGATGGCCCATTGAAGGGGGATGCTTGTATATTGATGGTTCACAGGCTGTATCCCTCTTCCCCCTGTGCCGTGGAAGAGCTGACGAAGGGGCCCCTGTGTAACTGTTTTTCATGCATTTAATATATTAATTATCCGGTAAATGTTCCCCAGGCAGTGCTTGGGGTGGCGCAGAGCGACAGCTTTTCGATGAAGCTCCCGGTCCACCCCATCAGGCTGCACTGTATTACATGGGAAAGGTCAGTGCAGGGTTAATGTAACTTTTTATTTGCTGCTTTTTCATAGATGGGGAGGGAGGTAAGGAAGCAAGGCTAGTTTGAAAAAGAGAGTGAGGGAGATGGAGAGAGAGAGAGGGAGCGAGAGAGAGAGAGAGAGGAGGATTGAGGGAGAGGTGGTGTGTGTTTGGGACCAGGGAAGATAACACCAGGGTGATGTAGGGTAGAGAGAGAGATGGGGTGTGTTTGGGACCAGGGAAGATAACACCAGGGTGATGTAGGGTAGAGAGAGAGATGGGGTGTGTTTGGGACCAGGGAAAATAACACCAGGGTGATGTAGAGTAGAGAAAGAGGTGGGGTGTAGAGAACGAGTCTGGTTGGAGCTGCTGAGTAAAAACTTTATTTTGCTAATTCACTGATTGACTAGAAATTGTTTGCATTCCCCCATGTCCCATTACCAATCAATTTCTTGATACATTGCATGCCGTGAAAAATACATTATTTCTCTAAAACGAAGAACATTTTTGCCAGTTTGATAATTTCTTGCTCTGGCACGGATAACGAAATTACAACATTCGGCTGAACTAAAATGATCAAGCATGTCATGTAACTATTACAATTTAAACGCCTCACCTTACGAGCATTTTTATTTCCCGGTGTTTCTTCTTAATGTGAAGAATACGGCAAAGAAAGAAACAAAAACCCCACTACTTTTCTAATCACCATATGTAGCCTTGTGGTAATTCAGCAGCTCTGAAGTGCTGTCAAAAAAACAATTGAGTGGAGAGGGGGCTGTAGTGATCAATGTTGTGTGGTCTCTAGGTGGGGTTCTCATTCACACTACATTCCACCAGCTGATTGAGTTAATTAGGCCACCCCCACATCCTGCTGATTGGATGTAAACATTAATATGCCAGAAAATGACTCCGTCGATGTTTACCGCAACGTTCCCAGCCACGCTAAATTGATCAGCTATTGAGAGGCAGCCGCTGCCGTGATTTGATTCCAGTTTGAGATGATGGGGGGAGCGTTTAGAAACCGTCTTCTCCAAATTATTGTGTTTTTCTGTTGTTTAGTGTATTCACAGGGACGTGTGTTTGATTTGATTTGTCAGGTTGATTCTGGAATGAATTTGATTTTCGCTGGCTTAAAAGTTGGCTCTAAACTTCAAAAACGTTCTATCCCCTTCCCACCCACCCCCTCCCTCGATGGAGCTAAAAGGCTGTGTGCCAGTGAAATACAAGGCCCGGGTTCCTCCTGGAAGCTCTGAGATGGTATTTTATATAAATCAGTGTGCAATGTGCAGCGCCAGCTCAATATCTCATCATAGACATAGTGTTCTGAAGTCTGGGGCCAGCACCATGAGCCAGGGCGGCTGAACGAACTGAACTGTCTCCATGGGGGTATGGGGTAGTGCTTCCAACCCCCTCCATTGCTTTTTGGCTTCTGATATTGACTATTAAATGGCCCATAGGCCTACTCACTTTCGAGCGCAGATACTCATTAATTCATATTTTCTATGAACGCATGAATTAATCACACACACTATAGGCTACCTACAGTGACTTCCGGAAGTATTCAGACCCTTTGACTTTTTCCACATTTTGTTATGTTACAGCCTTATTATAAAATTGACTAAATTGTTTTTTTTTCACCTCATCAATCTACACACAATATCCTATAATGACAAAGCAAAAAACGTTTTTTCAGAGTTTTTGCAAATATAGTTTATAAAATAAAAAAATGGAAATATCACATTTACAGAAGTATTCAGACCAGTACTTTGTTAAGGCACCTTTAGTAGCGATTACAGCATCGAGTCTTCTTGGGTATGACGCTACAAGCTTGACACACCTGTATTTGGGGAGTTTCTAGGTTGGATGGGGAGCGTTGCTGCACAGCTATTTTCAGGTCTCTCCAGAGATGTTCGATCTGGTTCAAGTTCAGGCTGTGGCTGGGCCCCTCGAGGACATTCAGAGACTTGTCCTGAAGCCACAACTGCGTTGTCTTGGCTGTGTGCTTAGAGTCATTGTCCTGTTGGAAGGTGAACCTTCGCTCCCAGTCTGAGGTCCTGAGCGCTCTGGAGCATGTTTTCATCAAGGATCTCTCTATACTTTGCTCCGTTCATCTTTTCCTCGATCCTGACTGGTCTCCCAGTCCCTGCCACTGAAAACATCCCCGCATCATGATGCTGCCACCACCATGCTTCAGTGTGTTCTTGGGGACCTTCAATACTGAAGACATTTTTTGGTACACTTCCCCAGATCTGTGCCTCGACATAATCCTGTCTCGGAGCTCTACGGACAATTCTTTCAACCTCATGGCTTGGTTTTCGCTCTGACATGCACTGTCAACTGTGGGACCTTATATAGACAGTTGTGTGCCTTTCCAAATCACGTCCAATCAACTTAATTTACCACAGGTGGACTCCAATCAAGTTGTAGAAACATCTCAAGGATAATGAATGGAAACAAGATGCACCTGAGCTCAATTTTGAGTGTCATAGCAAAGGGGCTGAATACTTATGTAAATAAGGTATTTCTGTATTATTCTTTTTTTTATAAATGTGCAAACATTTCTAAAAACCTGGGTTATTGCGTGTAAATTAATGAGGATTTATGAGGATTTATGTATTTTTGTGGAAAAAGTCAAGGGGTCTTCAAACTTCCCGAAGGCACTGTACATAGTATGCATCATCCAGATATAAGGTCCAAATCAAATCTAAACTAATTGTATTGGTCACATACACATGGTTAGCAGATGTTATTGCGAGAGTAGCAAAATGCTTGTGCTTCTAGTTCTGACAGTGTAGCAGTATCTAACATGTAATCTAACAATTCCACAACAACTACCTAATACACACAAATCTAAGTAAAGGAATGGAATAAGAATATATACATTTAAATATGTGGATGAGCAATGACAGTGACATAGGCAAGATGCAACAGATGGTATAAAATACAGTATATACTTCTGAGATTAGTAATGCAAGATATGTAAACATGATTAAAATTGCATTATTAAAGTGACTAGTGATCCATTGATTTCCAGTCTGTATGTAGGCAGCAGCCTCTGTGTTAGTGATGGCTGTTTAGAAGCAGCTGTTCAGATTGGAGGAGGGTGTCTAAAGTTGGTACAGGGGTCCAACTCCCAGCGGGGTCCTTCCCTGCACCAACACACCGTCATCCCATATCCCCACCACCCAATATCACCCCTTTTTCCATCCCTATCCCCCCTACACCTGTCCATCTCCCCCTCCACCCCCTGCTGGTGAGCACCAAGCCCCATTAACCCCTGCATGCCTCTCCCTAGCTTCTCTGTGTGCTTAACGTGCTGGTGTTACCATATAATATGTCCTGTGTCTGAGATGAGCTTTACACAGGTTTAATAGAGGTCAGGAGGGGTCCACATTATTATAGTAAGGCCGAGAGGTTCGCCTCTCCACCCTCCCCTCCATTCCACTACCACTCTTCCATTCCTCCCTCCCCCACTCCTCCCCTAATCTCCCCATCCATCCACCAGTCCTCCCTCCATCCACCCCTCTCTCTATCCCTCCATCTCTTTAAAGTGGCAGGGCCAGGCACATTTGGCTGTGTGGTGACACGTCCAGCCCAGTGACGCCACTACACTGTGAACTCTGACCTCACAAATGGGCCTCAGCCCCCAGCTCTCATCTCTGTGTGCCGACATACAGCCCTAGCTAAACAGCCAAAGAAACACGCTAGGGTGTCAACCAGGGGATTGGAGCTTGTGTTTGTGTACGCTCCAACTGGAAAATGTTTTCAACTCATGAGGCAAGGTAGCCAAGATGTTTTGGATTAGTGTTTGGATAGGACACATACAGCCTGGAAGTCAGTGTGTTAGCCTTCCAATAATCAAACAGAGTCATAAATCATTGGCAAAAAAATAGTGCTGGTGTCATAATGACTGTTCCTGTCTCTTTCTCTGAATATGATAATGGATCTTGATATAGTCTAACTTACCATTGTTCTTTCCTTTCAACACCCCCCTTCAAAAAATACCTTCAAGAACCCTCCCACAGGTCTCCCATTCCCTCACTGTTTAAGCTTTCTTACCCATTCTGACTCTTCTTTCCTCTCTCTCTCCTCACCTACTCTGATCCATCCCTCTATTTCTTCCTCTCTCTCTCCATGCCTTCTCCATTCCCTCTCTCTTCACTCCCCCTTTCTCTCCACCTCCCCCTCTCCTCCCCCTCTCCTCCCCCTCTCCTCCCCTGTTTCCCTTCCTGCACAGCCGTCACTCTGAATTATTTTCAATGAGCTCTTTTATAGCAGGCGCCAGATCTCACCTCCAGCCCATCACTGAGCAGCAGGCTGTGGGACGCGCTCTGCATTTCTATCAGCCCTGAGCCTCCACTGTGCTATTAACCCCTCTCACACTCAGCCCCCCCCCTCCCACATACACCTAGCTCTCTGCTCCCCCTCCTATCCCAGTCTCTCTCTCTCTCTCTACACCTCCCCTTCACTCTCCAATCCTGTCCTGTCCTCCCTCTCTGTCGCTTCCTCTCTCTCTCTGTCCACACACTTTCTTCTTTCTACACCCTTCTCTTCCCTTCTCTTTTGCTACTCCTCTCTACCTCTTTCTCAAGACCTCTTCACACTACACACTTACTTATCTCTATGCCTTCTTCTCCCTCTTTACAAACCAGAACACTCTTCACTCAGTTTTTTCATCTCCCTTTTTCCAACCTAGAACCCTCTTCACTCTCTGTTTTTCACCTCCCTCTTTCCAACCTAGAACCCTCTTCACTCTCTGTTTTTTCACCTCCCTCTTTCCAACCTAGAACCCTCTTCACTCTCTGTTTTTTCATCTCCCTCTTTCCAACCTAGAACCCTCTTCACTCTCTGTTTTTCACCTCCCTCTTTCCAACCTAGAACCCTCTTCACTCTCTGTTTTTTCCTCTCCCTCTTTCCAAACTAGAACCCTCGTCACTCTCTGCTTTTTCACCTCTCTCTTTCCAACCTAGAACCCTTTTCCCTCTCTGTTTTTCACCTCCCTCTTTCCAACCTAGAACCCTCTTCACTCTCTGTTTTTTCACCTCCCTATTTCCAAACTAGAACCCTCTCCACTCTCAATTTTTTCACCTCCCTCTTTTCAACCTCAAACCCTCTTCACTCTCTGTTTTTCACCTCCCTCTTTACAACCTAGAATCCTCTTCACTCTCTGTTTTTCACCTCCCTCTTTCCAACCTAGGACACTCTTCACTCTCTGTTTTTCACCTCCCTCTTTCCAACCTAGAACCCTCTTCACTCTCTGTTTTTTCACCTCCCTCTTTTCAACCTCGAACCCTCTTCCCTCTCTGTTTTTTCACCTCCCTCTTTTCAAACCTAGAACCCTCTTCACTCGCTGTTTTTCACCTCCCTCTTTACAACCTAGAACCCTCTTTACTCTCTGTTTTTCACCTCCCTCTTTACAACCTAGAACCCTCTTCACTCTGTTCTTTCATCTCCCTCTTTCTCTCTACTGCTTTCTTAATCTATTTTCCCTATTCTCATTATTTCTCTACTTCACCTGGTTTCTTTCTGTCTTTGTGTTTTTCTCTCCTAGATGCAGAGCACTGCCATGGTCTTCTCCCTCACCTTGGTGTCTCGGTAGCAATATCCTCCTAACTCCAGGGAGAGGACAGGTCTGTAGCAGTATCCTCCTAGCTCCAGGGAGAGGACAGGTCTGTAGCAATATCCTCCTAGCTCCAGGGAGAGGACAGGTCTGTAGCAGTATCCTCCTAGCTCTGGGAGAGGACAGGTCTGTAGCAATATCCTCTTAGCTCCAGGGAGAGGACAGGTCTGTAGCAGTATCCTCCTAGCTCTGGGAGAGGACAGGTCTGTAGCAATATCCTCCTAGCTCCAGGAAGAGGACAGGTCTGTAGCAGTATCCTCCTAGGTCTGGGAGAGGTCAGGTCTGTAGCAATATCCTCCTAGCTCCAGGGAGAGGACAGGTCTGTAGCAGTGTCCTCCTAGCTCTGGGAGAGGACAGGTCTGAAGCAGTATCCTCCTAGCTCTCGGGAGAGAACATATTTGTAGCAGTATCCTGCTTATTCTAGGGAGAGGACAGGTTTGTAGCAGTATCCTCATGGCTCTGGGGAGAGGACAGATGTGTAGCAGTGTCTTGGCCTCTGTAAAATGTTATAGAATCAGCTTGATCCCCTCTGTCGAAGACACTTGGACCTTCTTTTCTGATTGGTATTGGTACTGGTATTGTTAACAAACACGCCCCCATAAAGAAAATTAGAATTAAAAACAGCTTCAGCACCTGGTTCGACCGTGATCTTGCAGAGTTACTCCATCTCAAGAACTGCATTTGGTGAAAGGCTGGGCACAAGCATACTCAGGCTGGCTGGCTCTCGTTCAGGCAAATGAGAAATAAGTGCACACATGCTATCCGGAAGGCCAAAGTTAGTTACTTTAAGGACCAGTTCTCTCTCTGTGCGTCTAACCCCAAGAAGCTCTGGAAAATGGCTAAAGACCTGGAGAATTGCCCTTCCTCCTCACAGCTGCCCATGTCCCTTAAAGTTGATGATGTGGTTGTTACTGACAAGAAGCACATGGCTGAGCTCTTTAATCACCACTTCATTAAGTCATGATTCCTATTTGACTCAGCCATGCCTCCTTGTCCGACCAACATCTCCTCATCTCCCAGCCCTTCTAATGCGAACATCCCCGATGCTTCTCCCTCTTTTCCCCTGCCCCGATAGATTTCTCCCTGCAGGAAGTCACTGAGTCCGAGGTGCGAAAGGAGCTCCTTAAACTTGAGCCCCAAAAACATCTGGATCAGATGGTTTTGCCCCTTTCTTCTTTAAAGTTGCTACCCCTATCATCGCCAAGCCTATCACCAAACACCAAACTGTCTCTCCTCTCTGGGGAGGTTCCCATTGCTTAGAAGGCAGCCATGGTTCATCCTTTATTTAAAGGTGGAGATCAAGCTGATCCAGCTGTTATAGGCCAATTTCTATTTTGTCCTGTTTATCAAAAGTGTTGGAAAAACTTGTCGATAATCAACCGACTGGCTTTCTTGATGTCTATAGTATTCTCTCTGGAATGCAATCTGGTTTCCGCTCAGGTTATGGATGTGACACTGCAACCTTTAAGGTCCTCAATGATGTCACCATTACCCTTGATTCTGTGTTTCTATTTTTATTGACTTGGCCAAAGCTTTTGATACGGTAAACCATTCCATTCTTGTGGGCCGGCTAAGGAGTATTGGTGTCTCTGAGGGGTCTTTGACCTGGTTTGCTAACTACCTCTCTCAAAGAGTGCAGTGTATAAAGTCAGCAAATCCGCTGTCTCAGCCACTGCCTGTCACCAAGGGAGTACCCCAAGGCTCGATCCTAGGCCCCACGCTCTTCTCACTTTACATCAACAACATAGCTCAGGCAGTAGAAAGCTCTCTCATCCATTTATATGCAGATGATGCAGTCTTATACTCAGCTGACCCCTCCCCGGATTTTGAGTTAAATGCTCTACAACAAAGATTTCTTAGTGTCCAACAAGCTTTCTCTACCCTTAACCTTGTTCTGAACACCTCCAAAACAAAGGTCATGTGGTTTGGTAAGAAGAATTCCCTTCTCCCCACAGGTGTGATTACTACCTATGATGGTTTAGAGCTTGAAGTAGTCACCTCATACAAGTACTTGGGAGTATGGCTAGATGGTAAACTGTCCTTCTCTTAGCACATATCAAAACTGCAGGCTGAAGTTAAATATAGAGTTGGTTTCCTTTATCACAATCGCTCCTCTTTCATCCCAGCTGCCAAACTAACCCTGATTCAGATGACCATCCTACCCAATGCTAAATTACAGAGACGTAATTTATAGATCAACAGGTAAGGGTGCTCTCGAGCGGCTAGACGTTCTTTACCATTCGGCCATCAGATTTGCCACCAATGCTCCTTATAGGACCATCAGTACACTCTATACTCCTCTGTAAACTGGTCATCTCTGTATAGGGTCTGCAAGACCCACTGGTTGATGCTTATTTATAAAACCCTCTTAGGCCTCACTCCCCCCTATCTGAGATATATACTGCATCCCTCATCCTCCACATACAACACCCGGTATGCCAGTCACATTCTGTTAAAGGTCCCAAAAGCACACACATCCCTGGGTCGCTTGTCTTTTCAGTTCGCTGCAGCTAGTGACTGGAACGAGCTGCAACAAACACTCAAACTGGACAGTTTTATCTCAATCTCTTCATTCAAAGACTCAATCATGGACATTCTTACTGACAGTTGTGGCTACGTTGTGTGATGTATTGTTTTCTCTACCTTCTTGCCCTTTGTGATGTTGTCTTTGCCCAATGATGTTTGTACCATGTTTTGTGCTGCTGCCATGTTGTTTCGCTACCATGTTGTTGTCATGTTGTGTTGAAACCATGCTGTGTTGTCATGTGTTGCTGCCTTGCTATGTTGTTGTCTTAGGTCTCTCTTGTTGTGATGTGTGTTTTGTCCTATATTTATATGTTATGTATTTTATATATTTTTATTCTTAATCCCAGCCCCCTTCCCCGCAGGGGTTCTTTTGCCTTTTGGTTGGCCGTCATTGTAAATAAGAATTAGTTCTTAACTGACTTGCTTAGTTAAATTAAGGTTAAATAAATAGATACAAAAATCATCCTATCTCTGGGAGAGGTCAGCTCTGTAGCAGTATCCTCCTAGCTCTAAGGAGAGGACTGGTTTGTAGCATTATCCTCCTAGCTCTCCTGGGAGAGGACAGATCTGTAGCAGTATCCTCGTAGTTCTGGGGAGAGGACATGTCTGTAGCAGTATCCTCGTAGTTCTGGGGAGAGGACATGTCTGTAGCAGTATCCTCCTCGCTCTGGGGAGAGGACAGGTCTGTAGCAGTATCCTCCTCACTCTAGGGAGAGGACAGGTCTGTAGCAGTATCCTCCTAGCTCCAGGGAGAAGACAGGTCTGTAGCAGTATCCTCCTAGCTCTAGGGAGAGGACAAGTCTGTAGCAGTATCCTCCTAGCTCTGGGGTGAGGACATGTCTGTAGCAGTATCCTCCTCGTTCTAGGGAGAGGACAGGTCTGTAGCAGTATCCTCCTAGCTCTAGGGAGAGGACAGGTCTGTAGCAGTATCCTCCTCGCTCTAGGGAGAGGACATGTCTGTAGCAGTATCCTCCTCGCTCTGGGGAGAGGACAGGTCTGTAGCAGTATCCTCCTAGCTCTCAGGAGAGGACAGGTCTGTAGCAGTATCATCCTAGCTCTCAGGAGAGGACAGGTTTGTAGCAGTATCCTCCTAGCTCTGGGGAGAGGACAGGTCTGTAGCAGTATCCTCCTAGCTCTGGGGAGAGGACAGATCTGTAGCAGTTTCCTCCTAGCTCTGGGGAGAGGACAGGTCTGTAGCAGTATCCTCCTAGCTCCAGGGAGAGGACAGGTCTGTAGCAGTATCCTCCTAGCTCTAGGGAGAGGACAGGTCTGTAGCAGTTTCCTCCTAGCTCTGGGGAGACGACAAGTCTGTAGCAGTATCCTCCTAGTTCTGGGGAGAGGACAGGTGTGTAGCAGTATCCTCCTAGCTCTGGGAGTGGACAGGTCTGTAGCAGTATCCTCCTAGCTCCAGGGAGAGGACAGGTCTGTAGCAGTATCCTCCTAGCTCTAGGGAGAGGACAGGTCTGTAGCAGTATCCTCCTCGCTCTAGGGAGAGGACATGTCTGTAGCAGTATCCTCCTCGCTCTGGGGAGAGGACAGGTCTGTAGCAGTATCCTCCTAGCTCTCAGGAGAGGACAGGTCTGTAGCAGTATCATCCTAGCTCTCAGGAGAGGACAGGTTTGTAGCAGTATCCTCCTAGCTCTGGGGAGAGGACAGGTCTGTAGCAGTATCCTCCTAGCTCTGGGGAGAGGACAGGTCTGTTGCAGTATCCTCCTTGCTCTAGGGAGAGGACAGGTCTGTTGCAGTATCCTCCTAGCTCTAGGGAGAGGACAGGTCTGTAGCAGTATCCTCCTCACTCTAGGGAGAGGACAGGTCTGTTGCAGTATCCTCCTAGCTCTAGGGAGAGGACAGGTCTGTAGCAGTATCCTCCTCACTCTAGGGAGAGGACATGTCTGTAGCAGTATCCTCCTCGCTCTGGGGAGAGGACAGGTCTGTAGCAGTATCCTCCTAGCTCTGGGAGAGGACATGTCTGTAGCAGTATCCTCCTCGCTCTGGGGAGAGGACAGGTCTGTAGCAGTATCCTCCTAGCTCTAAGCAGAGGACAGGTCTGTAGCAGTATCATCCTAGCTCTCAGGAGAGGACAGGTTTGTAGCAGTATCCTCCTATCTCCAGGGAGAGGACAGGTCTGTAGCAGTATCCTCCTCGCTCTGGGGAGAGGACAGGTCTGTAGCAGTATCCTCCTAGCTCTGGGAGTGGACAGGTCTGTAGCAGTATCCTCCTAGCTCTGAGAGTGGACAGGTCTATAGCAGTATCCTCCTAGCTCCAGGGAGAGGACAGGTCTGTAGCAGTATCCTCCTAGCTCTGGGGTGAGGACATGTCTGTAGCAGTATCCTCCTCGTTCTAGGGAGAGGCAGGTCTGTAGCAGTATCCTCCTAGCTCTAGGGAGAGGACATGTCTGTAGCAGTATCCTCCTCGCTCTGGGGAGAGGACAGGTCTGTAGCAGTATCCTCCTAGCTCTCAGGAGAGGACAGGTCTGTAGCAGTTTCATCCTAGCTCTCAGGAGAGGACAGGTTTGTAGCAGTATCCTCCTCGCTCTGGGGAGAGGACAGGTCTGTAGCAGTATCCTCCTAGCTCCAGGGAGAGGACAGGTCTGTAGCAATATCCTCCTAGCTCTGAGGAGAGGACAGGTATGTAGCAGTATCCTCCTAGTTCTGAGGAGAGGACAGGTCTGTAGTAGTATCCTCCTAGCTCCAGGGAGAGGACAGGTCTGTAGCAGTATCCTCCTAGCTCTGGGGATAGGACAGGTTTGTGACAGTATCTTCCTAGCTCTGTGGAGGGGACAGGTCTGTAGCAGTATCCTCCTCGCTCTGGGGAGAGGACAGGTTTGTAGAAGCATCCTCCTAGCTCTCAGGAGAGGACAGGTTTGTAGCAGTATCCTCCTAGCTCTGGGGAGAGGACAGATCTGTAGCAGTATCCTCCTAGCTCTTTGGAGAGGACAGGTCTGTAGCAGTTTCCTCCTAGCTCTGGGGAGAGGACAGGTCTGTAGCATTATCCTCCTAGCTCTGGGGAGAGGACAGGTTTGTGGCAGTATCCTCCTAGCTCTGGGGAGAGGACAGGTTTGTAGCAGTATCTTCCTAGCTCTGGGGAGAGGACAGGTTTGTAGCAGTATCTTCCTAGCTCTGGGGAGAGGACAGGTTTGTAGCAGTATCTTCCTAGCTCCGGAGAGAGGACAGGTTTGTAGCAGTATCTTCCTAGCTCGGGGGGGACGGGGGACGGACGGACAGGTTTGTAGCAGTATCCTCCTAGCTCTGGGGAGAGGACAGGTTTGTGGCAGTATCTTCCTAGCTCGGGGGGGACGGGGGATGGGGAACGGACGGACAGGTTCGTAGCAGTATCCTCCTAGCTCGGGGGGGACGGGACGGGGACGGGGGGGGACGGACAGGTTTGTAGCAGTATCTTCCTAGCTCGGGGGGGATACGGGGACGGGGGACGGACGGACAGGTTTGTAGCAGTATCCTCCTAGCTCTGGGGAGAGGACAGGTTTGTAGCAGTATCCTCTTAGCTCTGGGGAGAGGACAGGTTTGTAGCAGTATCCTCCTAGCTCTGTGGAGAGGACAGGTTTTTAGCAGTATCCTCCTAGCTCTCAGGAGACGAATGTCTGAGAAACTTGCACAAACACGTGTTCCTGGCAAACTAGTAAATCCTTCTCTCCTATTCCTGTCTGTTATCAGCTTCAGGGGAAAGGCAGATGTGCTGTTCTGCCTCTCCATGTGCTGCTGTAGACCGGCGTCAGAGGTTTGCAAGAGGTAGGAGAGAAACAACATAATGATGCGTTGACAATGTAGGGGAATGGACACATCATGGGAAGACATTGGTGTAGGAACAATACACTGATACTGAACATTACTCCCCACCCCCCCCCCCTTTTGCCCTCAGAACAGCCTCAATTTGTCAGGGCATGAACTCTACAAGGTGTCAAAAGCGTTCCACAGTTATGCTGGTCTATGTTGACTCCAATGCTTCCCACAGTTGTGTCAAGTTGGCTCAATGTTCTTTGGGTGGTGGACCGTTCTTGATACACACAGGAAACTGTTGAGTGTGAAACACCCAGCAACGATGCAGTTCTTGACACAAACCAGTGTGCCTGGCACCTACTACGATAACCCGTTCAAAGGCACTTCAATATTTTGTCTTGCCCATTCACCCTCTGAATGGGACACATACACAATCCATGTCTCAATTGTCTCAAGGCTTAAAAATCCTTCTTTTATCTCTCTCCTCCCCTTCATCTACACTGATTGAAGTGGATTTAACAAGTGACATCAATAAGGGATCATAGCTTTCAACTGGATTCACCTGGTCAGTCTGTCATGTTCTTCATGTTTTGCATACTCTGTGTACGTTCACAATACATTCAAAATGAACAGTAAGTTCAAGTACAATACACTTATGTTGCTGTTACTTGGTGAGCAGTAGATATGCTGAATAACCGATGAAAACACAGCCTCTGTAAGGCGATCATTACACAATGAAGATGCCTTTGAAAGCACTGCTACTGAACTGGATTTTGATAGTGCCCATGCTAACTGTTCTGTCATCCCAGTGCTTCCAGGCAAGATTAATGCTATACTTCAGCGAAGTCAGGAAAAACCTAAAAAGACTCTCTCACTCCGTGCACTGCTGCAAGGCACATGCTACTACAACGCCTATCAGTTATCAACCAAATGTATCTCAAGACTTCTTGATTAGTGAAGCAAGGCAGTGACCCATGGCTATAGGACTGTTTCGCTCCATGCGCCCATGTTTTTGGGGCGCTTCTGAAATTCAGGACAGGCAGGAGTTATCTTTCCACCAGCAGCCACTCACTGTAGAAAAAATCCTGTTGCCTGGAGGAAGTTTTCAGCATCTAAAGCAGTTCAGGTTTAGTTGACTGTCAGTTCCTTCAAAGTAAAAAATAATATTTGTAGGAAGATCACTTGACTGTGTTGAATCAATTAAGTCATCCTTAGCTAATCCAGGAACTGTGTGGGGAATCAATTGAGGACGCTGCCAATTGATGGCTTTGACAGGGGCGTTGTTTGTCTAATGCGGTGCCTACCTTTGGGAAAAAAATTGGTTGAGTTAACATAGCTAGTTCCCTCATTATTATCTGACATTAGTTGCCTGTATGTACAGAATTTTGTTGGATGTAAACCTATCTACAGTAATAAGGAAAACTCGACAGGAAAGCAACTGAATATCTACAAACATCCTTTGTTCTGTAAAAACCCAGCCCCATTGTCATCCTGGGGAAATCTCTCTCCCCCTGTTGGCAAGTGTGCCATGCTACACACCTCTATTCTGTGCCACTCAGCGCCAACAACGCCAGCTATCACAGTGAAGAGGTCCACTCACTTCAGCCCAGCTCTGACTGTCACTTTAACAAGCCACTCAATGATGAGCACCATTACACGTGTGATTAACATAATTGTTCCAACTTTGGGCCTTGACAGACAGAACCATACCCTAGTCAATGAGCTAATCTTGGTTGAAGGGCTTTTGCTATTTGCCTGATCCTAATTGATTTATTTTAGTGAGTACACTTTGTACTGAACAGTACACTTCATCTTCCATCATATTTGGATCAAGAATAAGCTGTACATTTTAGTTGTTGGTGAATCTTCAGAAATAAACATTACTGCTGTGTACGTGATGAGTGTGTTAGTCAATCTGACTTAGTAACCGTTATTTTATGTTTTTTGGTCCAACCAACTCTCAATTGAGTCTGTATTTCCAAGAATGCCGTGTGTGAGGTCATCTACAGGAACCTTAGACAACAAGTGGACAAGGTCAGGACAAGGCGTTCTACCTTTTCACTGGGTTGCCAAGTACACTTCACTTCAGGGCCACAGAAACAACATGTTGTCATGTTGAGGGCAGGGGATGGACAAAAGAAGAGACTTCTATCTGTTGCCTGGAGCCACTCAATCCAATTGTCACGAATGCACACACACGCACACGCACGCACGCACGCACACACGCACGCACACACACACACACACACACACACACACACACACACACACACACACACACACACACACACACACACACACACACACACACACACACACACACACACACTCACACTCACACTCACACTCACACTCACACTCACACTCACACACTCACACTCACACACACTCCAACATGTAAACACAAAAAATGGCCAGGCAAAAAACTCAATATAAGGGCTCAGGTTAACCACAGCTTCTGGTAACTGAAAAAGAAGGTAAGAACTAAAACACACAGTCTGTATATGAATTGCTAGTGTAGGAAATGATAGACTCCACAAAAGATAGAGAAAAGTGGTGATTGTAGACTAAGTGATTTGCTTTGGAGGTTGCGTTGCAGCTGTTGCATGTAATACTCCCTTCTCAACAAACTACTTTGCTCTAACCCTTGTGAACTCACACACACACACACACACACACACACACACACACACACACACACACACACACACACACACACACACACAAAGCATCTCCCCACGGTAATAACAGTTTTTCAGAGAAACATTGTACTACCACATAATAGCCATGTTATAATTTGCTCTAACAACCAAGTATCCCTCTTATGGATTCAGACTCACATTTAATAGGAACAGCCACACCTCTTGCATTACCAGTCATTAAAGGTGATGAACAGTAAACATTTGAAGTGCTCTCCTCTAATCTCCTCTTCATCCTGACTGGATGTGTTCCTGACAGCATAATTTGTCCCTCGATTTGGGCACAGCAAACATCACACAACAGCAATTTCAGCCACAATACAATTTTTTTCTCTCTCTCTGCTTTAACAAAAGGGAGTCAGACAGAGAGACAGAAGCAGTAACAACATAGAGATAGAGAAGCTAGTTTATTGTTGACTATATTTAAGTGGGTCAATTTCTCTGTTCTTTTCAGAGCTGTGTTCCCCTTGTTAGTTTCTAATTGCAGCGGAGGAGTCTGGCCGATTTGTGACGATTGGGGAGAAGTTTTAAACTGTCTACCATCATTCTTAAAGTCATCCAAGTCATCTTTGCTTCAGCAAAGTGGACTTTTTCTCTCTTGCTTGCTTTCTTGTAGAACTCCCAAACGAGCTAAATGCCTTTTTTGCTCACTTCGAGGAATATAATGCTGTGCATCGCGTGAAGCCCCTGTTTTTCCGGATGACTGTGTGATCTTGAGCGCCGTATCCGCTGTGAGAAAAACATTTAAACAGGTTAACAATTACAAGGCCGCCGGGCCAGACGGAATACGAGGGCGCCTTCTCAAAGCATGTGCAGACCACACAGCCATTTTTAATCTATCTTTGTCCCCGTCTGTAATCCCAGTTTGTTTAAACTGAACACCATTGTGCCTGTTCCCAAGAGCTCCAAGGTACCCTGCCTAAATGACTATCGCACGGTAGCACTGAAAGGCTGATCATCAACACCATCATCCCAGACACCCTAGACCCACTCCAATTCGCACACCACTGCCCTCTCCCACCTGGACAGAAGGGAAAATAACTATGTGATAGTGCTGTTCATAAACTACAGCTCAGCGTTCAACACCATAGACCCCTCCAAGATCATCAACAAGCTAGGGACCCTAGGACTGAACATCTCCCTCTGCAACTGGATCCTGGACTTCCTGACTGGCCGGCCCCAGGTGGTGAGGGTAGCCAACAACACCTCTGCCACGCTGACCCTCAACATGGGGGCCCCTTAGGGCAGTGTGCTTAGTTCCCTCCTGTACTCCCTGTTCACCCACAACTGCAGGGCCACGCACGATTCCAACACCATCATCAAGTTTGTTGACGACACAACGGTGGTAGGCCTGATCACCGACGGAGATGAGAGGGAGGAGGTCAAATACCTGGCCGTGTGGTGCCAGGATAACAACCTTTCCCTCAACGTGATCAAGACAAAGGAGATGATTGTGGACTACAGGAAAAGGAGAACAGAGAACACCCCCATTCTTATCGATGGGGGTGTTCTCAACCTGCTCCACTACATCCCCATCGATAAGAATGGGGGTGTTCTCTGTTCTCCTTTTCCTGTAGTCCACAATCATCTCCTTTGTCTTGATCACGTTGAGGGAACACCCCCATTCTTATCGATGGGGGTGTTCTCAACCTGCTCCACTACATCCCCATCGATAAGAATGGGGGTGTTCTCTGTTCTCCTTTTCCTGTAGTCCACAATCATCTCCTTTGTCTTGATCACGTTGAGGGAAAGGTTGTTATCCTGGCACCACACGGCCAGGTATTTGACCTCCTCCCTCTCATCTCCGTCAGTGATCAGGCCTACCACCATTGTGTCGTCAACAAACTTGATGATGGTGTCCACATCACTAACAAACTATCATGGTCCAAACATACCAATACAGTCGTGAAGAGGACACGACAAAGCCTATTGGAATGGGTCCTCAGATCCTGAAAAGGTTCTACAGCTGCACCAACGAGAGTTGGTTGCATCACTGCCCGGTATCGCAATCGCTCGGCCTCCAACTGCAAGTCACTACAGATGGTAGTGCGTACAGCCCAGTACATCAAGCTTCCTGCCATCCAAGACCTTTATACCAGGCAGTATCAGAGGAAGGCCATAAAAATTGTCAAAGACTCCAGCCACCCTGGTCATGGACTGTTCTTTCTGCTACAGCACGGCAAGCGGAACCAGAACGCCAAGTCTAGGTCCAAGAGGCTTCTTAACAGCTTCTACCTCCAAGCCATAAGACTCCTGAACAGCTGGCTACCAAGACCCCCCAACCCCCACTTTTACGCTGCTGCTACTCTCTGGCTGTTATCTATGTTATCTATGCATTGACACTTTAACTCTAACCTACATGTACATATTACCTCAACCGGTGCCCCCCGCACGTTGACTCTGTACTGGTACCCCCTGTATATAGCCTCCACATTGACTCTGTACCGGTACCCCCTGTATATAGCCTCCACATTGACTCTGTACCGGTACCCCCTGTATATAGCCTCCACATTGACTCTGTACCGGTACCCCCTGTATATAGCCTCCACATTGACTCTGTACCGGTACAAACTGTATATAGCCTCCACATTGACTCTGTACCGGTACCCCCTGTATATAGCCTCCACATCGACTCTGTACCGGTACAAACTGTATATAGCCTCCACATTGACTCTGTATCGGTACCCCCTGTATATATTCTTTCTGCTACAGCACGGCAAGCGGAACCAGAACGCCAAGTCTAGGTCCAAGAGGCTTCTTAACAGCTTCTACCTCCAAGCCATAAGACTCCTGAACAGCTGGCTACCAAGACCCCCCAACCTCCACTTTTACGCTGCTGCTACTCTCTGGCTGTTATCTATGTTATCTATGCATTGACACTTTAACTCTAACCTACATGTACATATTACCTCAACCGGTGCCCCCCGCACGTTGACTCTGTACTGGTACCCCCTGTATATAGCCTCCACATTGACTCTGTACCGGTACCCCCTGTATATAGCCTCCACATTGACTCTGTACCGGTACCCCCTGTATATAGCCTCCACATTGACTCTGTACCGGTACCCCCTGTATATAGCCTCCACATTGACTCTGTACCGGTACAAACTGTATATAGCCTCCACATTGACTCTGTACCGGTACCCCCTGTATATAGCCTCCACATTGACTCTGTACCGGTACTCCCTGTATATAGCCTCCACATTGACTCTGTACCGGTACTCCCTGTATATAGCCTCCACATTGACTCTGTACCGGTACTCCCTGTATATAGCCTCCACATTGACTCTGTACCGGTACCCCCTGTATATAGCCTCCACATTGACTCTGTACCGGTACTCCCTGTATATAGCCTCCACATTGACTCTGTACCGGTACCCCCTGTATATAGTCTCCACATTGACTCTGTACCGGTACTCCCTGTATATAGTCTCCACATTGACTCTGTATCGGTACTCCCTGTATATAGCCTCCACATTGACTCTGTACCGGTACCCCCTGTATATAGCCTCCACATTGACTCTGTACCGGTACTCCCTGTATATAGCCTCCACATTGACTCTGTACCGGTACTCCCTGTATATAGCCTCCACATTGACTCTGTACCGGTACTCCCTGTATATAGCCTCCACATTGACTCTGTACCGGTACTCCCTGTATATAGCCACGCTTGTTATTTTACTGTTGTTCTTTAACTATTTTTTACTCATCTATTTTTTACTTAACACTTATTTTTCTTAAAACTTAAATTGTTGTTTAAGGGGTTGTAAGTAAGCATTTCACTGTAAGGTCTACCTAAACCTGTTGTATTCGACGCATGTGACAAATACCATTTGATTTGATTTGAAGGTCTCGTAAGCAAGGCATTTCATGGTATTCAGCGCATGTGACAAATAAAATAGGATTTGATTCGATTTATTTCTCCCTTTTTAAATGATGATGTCTCATTAAAGAGCTTCACAATATGTCTGTCTCTTGCTCTCTCTCTCTCTCTCTCTCTCTCTCTCTTCACATGGGGTGGTAGGGTGGCAATGCATGGTGGTAGTCTGGTGCTAAACACATGATAACCTAATGAAAACACCCTGACCTAAACCACCTGGACTGTAACCCATGTAGTCAGGCTCTGTGACCAAACAGGGAGTGCCCTCCTCCCCCCTCCACCCAACCTTTTTCACACCTCCACTTCCACCCCGGCCATCCAGATCGTTGTTTAGACTCCCCCATCCTCTCTCCACTAGGCCTTTACAACCTTGCCCTTCACACGGCTCTCGCTCCCTCACGGACAAATTTCACTTTCAATTCGCCAGGCCAGCAGTAAAATAGAAAAATATATAAAATATGGGTCACCTTCAAAGCCACTTGCCATGGTTATTGGCTAATTCCCCACCAGAACAAGTGTTTTATAAGGGTTTTTGACAACTAACTGCCAAGCCTTCGGGATCTCTCTAACTGTTCATAAAACTTCTAATACATCTCACAATTGTCTTCAGAAGAGCTTGACATAAAAAATGAAGATCTGAGTTGACATTGGATACATTTTGTGGTGCACAAGGTGCTTTGTCTTGACTCTCCGGGCCACCATAGTATGGCCTTGTTAGTGTAACTGATCATTGTGGCTGAGAGAAGAGTTCTTCAGTCAACAAAATAAGGCGAGAAACAGAAATGTCTGTATTTCTAGAAATGCATTAATTTGATCTTAAAATAACAGACAAACATGTTGCCTAAATTGGCAAAATAACCCATTTTCTTTTGAAAATGTCATTTCCAAGAGATCTTATTCTTATAATTGACTATTGGGTATTTTTGACTACTAGCGTGAATGTCCCCTTGTAGTTTCTGTTGGTATTTTTGACTACTAGCGTGAATGCCCCCTTGTAGTTTTTGTTGGTATTTTTGACTACTAGCGTGAATGCCCCCTTGTAGTTTTTGTTGGTATTTTTGACTACTAGCATGAATGCCCCCTTGTAGTTTTTGTTGGTATTTTTGACTACTAGCATGAATGCCCCCTTGTAGTTTTTGTTGGTATTTTTGACTACTAGCGTGAATGCCCCCTTGTAGTTTTTGTTGGTATTTTGGACTACTAGCGTGAATGCCCCCTTGTAGTTTTTGTTGGTATTTTTGACTACTACCGTGAATGTCCCCTTGTAGTTTCTGTTGGTATTTTTGACTACTAGCGTGAATGTCCCCTTGTAGTTTCTGTTGGTATTTTTGGACTACTAGCGTGAATGCCCCCTTGTAGTTTTTGTTGGTATTTTTGACTACTAGCGTGAATGCCCCCTTGTAGTTTTTGTTGGTATTTTGGACTACTAGCGTGAATGCCCCCTTGTAGTTTTTGTTGGTATTTTTGGACTACTAGCGTGAATGCCCCCTTGTAGTTTTTGTTGGTATTTTTGACTACTAGCGTGAATGCCACCTTGTAGTTTCTGTTGGTATTTTTGACTACTAGCATGAATGCCCCCTTGTAGTTTCTGTTGGTATTTTTGACTACTAGCTTGAATGCCCCCTTGTAGTTTCTGTTGGTATTTTTGACTACTAGCGTGAATGTCCCCTTGTAGTTTCTGTTGGTATTTTGGACTACTAGCGTGAATGCCCCCTTGTAGTTTCTGTTGGTATTTTTGACTACTAGCGTGAATGTCCCCTTGTAGTTTTTGTTGGTATTTTTGACTACTAGCGTGAATGTCCCCTTGTAGTTTCTGTTGGTATTTTGGACTACTAGCGTGAATGCCCCCTTGTAGTTTTTGTTGGTATTTTTGACTACTAGCGTGAATGCCCCCTTGTAGTTTTTGTTGGTATTTTTGACTACTAGCGTGAATGCCCCCTTGTAGTTTCTGTTGGTATTTTTGACTACTAGCATGAATGCCCCCTTGTAGTTTCTGTTGGTATTTTTGACTACTAGCGTGAATGCCCCCTTGTAGTTTTTGTTGGTATTTTGGACTACTAGCGTGAATGCCCCCTTGAAGTTTTTGTTGGTATTTTTGACTACTAGCGTGAATGCCCCCTTGTAGTTTCTGTTGGTATTTTGGACTACTAGCATGAATGCCCCCTTGTAGTCTTTGTTGGTATTTTTGGACTACTAGCGTGAATGCCCCCTTGTAGTTTTTGTTGGTATTTTTGACTACTAGCATGAATTCCCCCTTGTAGTTTCTGTTGGTATTTTTGACTACTAGCGTGAATGCCCCCTTGTAGTTTTTGTTGGTATTTTGGACTACTAGCGTGAATGTCCCCTTGTAGTTTTTGTTGGTATTTTTGGACTACTAGCGTGAATGTCCCCTTGTAGTTTCTGTTGATATTTTGGACTACTAGCGTGAATGCCCCCTTGTAGTTTTTGTTGGTATTTTGGACTACTAGCGTGAATGCCCCCTTGTAGTTTTTGTTGGTATTTTTGACTACTAGCATGAATGCCCCCTTGTAGTTTCTGTTGGTATTTTTGACTACTAGCATGAATGCCCCCTTGTAGTTTCTGTTGGTATTTTTGACTACTAGCGTGAATGCCCCCTTGTAGTTTCTGTTGGTATTTTTGACTACTAGCGTGAATGTCCCCTTGTAGTTTCTGTTGGTATTTTGGACTACTAGCGTGAATGCCCCCTTGTAGTTTCTGTTGGTATTTTTGACTACTAGCGTGAATGCCCCCTTGTAGTTTCTGTTGGTATTTTTGACTACTAGCATGAATGCCCCCTTGTAGTTTTTGTTGGTATTTTTGACTACTAGCATGAATGCCCCCTTGTAGTTTTTGTTGGTATTTTTGACTACTAGCGTGAATGCCCCCTTGTAGTTTCTGTTGATATTTTGGACTACTAGCGTGAATGCCCCCTTGTAGTTTCTGTTGGTATTTTGGACTACTAGCGTGAATGCCCCCTTGTAGTTTCTGTTGGTATTTTGGACTACTAGCGTGAATGCCCCCTTGTAGTTTCTGTTGGTATTTTGGACTACTAGCGTGAATGCCCCCTTGTAGTTTTTGTTGGTATTTTTGACTACTAGCGTGAATGCCCCCTTGTAGTTTCTGTTGGTATTTTGGACTACTAGCATGAATGCCCCCTTGTAGTCTTTGTTGGTATTTTTTGACTACTAGCGTGAATGCCCCCTTGTAGTTTCTGTTGGTATTTTTGACTACTAGCATGAATTCCCCCTTGTAGTTTCTGTTGATATTTTGGACTACTAGCGTGAATGCCCCCTTGTAGTTTCTGTTGGTATTTTGGACTACTAGCGTGAATGCCCCCTTGTAGTTTCTGTTGGTATTTTGGACTACTAGCGTGAATGCCCCCTTGTAGTTTCTGTTGATATTTTGGACTACTAGCGTGAATGCCCCCTTGTAGTTTCTGTTGGTATTTTGGACTACTAGCGTGAATGCCCCCTTGTAGTTTCTGTTGGTATTTTGGACTACTAGCGTGAATGCCCCCTTGTAGTTTTTGTTGGTATTTTTGGACTACTAGCGTGAATGCCCCCTTGTAGTTTTTGTTGGTATTTTTGGACTACTAGCGTGAATGCCCCCTTGTAGTTTCTGTTGGTATTTTTGGACTACTAGCGTGAATGCCCCCTTGTAGTTTTTGTTGGTATTTTTGACTACTAGCGTGAATGACCCCTTGTAGTTTCTGTTGATATTTTGGACTACTAGCATGAATGCCCCCTTGTAGTTTCATTTGATATTTTGGACTACTAGCGTGAATGCCCCCTTGTAGTTTCTGTTGGTATTTTGGACTACTAGCGTGAATGCCCCCTTGTAGTTTTTGTTGGTATTTTTGGACTACTAGCGTGAATGCCCCCTTGTAGTTTTTGTTGGTATTTTTGACTACTAGCGTGAATGCCCCCTTGTAGTTTCTGTTGGTATTTTTGACTACTAGCGTGAATGCCCCCTTGTAGTTTTTGTTGGTATTTTTGACTACTAGCGTGAATGTCCCCTTGTAGTTTCTGTTGGTATTTTGGACTACTAGCGTGAATGCCCCCTTGTAGTTTCTGTTGGTATTTTTGACTACTAGCGTGAATGCCCCCTTGTAGTTTCTGTTGGTATTTTTGACTACTAGCATGAATGCCCCCTTGTAGTTTTTGTTGGTATTTTGGACTACTAGCGTGAATGCCCCCTTGTAGTTTCTGTTGGTATTTTTGACTACTAGCATGAATGCCCCCTTGTAGTTTTTGTTGGTATTTTTGACTACTAGCGTGAATGCCCCCTTGTAGTTTTTGTTGGTATTTTTGACTACTAGCGTGAATGCCCCCTTGTAGTTTTTGTTGGTATTTTGGACTACTAGCGTGAATGCCCCCTTGTAGTTTTTGTTGGTATTTTTGACTACTAGCGTGAATGCCCCCTTGTAGTTTCTGTTGGTATTTTGGACTACTAGCATGAATGCCCCCTTGTAGTCTTTGGTGGTATTTTTTGACTACTAGCGTGAATGCCCCCTTGTAGTTTCTGTTGGTATTTTTGACTACTAGCGTGAATGCCCCCTTGTAGTTTCTGTTGGTATTTTGGACTACTAGCATGAATGCCCCTTGTAGTTTTTGTTGGTATTTTTTGACTACTAGCGTGAATGCCCCCTTGTAGTTTCTGTTGGTATTTTTGACTACTAGCATGAATTCCCCCTTGTAGTTTCTGTTGGTATTTTTGACTACTAGCGTGAATGCCCCCTTGTAGTTTTTGTTGGTATTTTGGACTACTAGCGTGAATGTCCCCTTGTAGTTTTTGTTGGTATTTTTGGACTACTACCGTGAATGCCCCCTTGTAGTTTCTGTTGATATTTTGGACTACTAGCGTGAATGCCCCCTTGTAGTTTCTGTTGGTATTTTGGACTACTAGCGTGAATGCCCCCTTGTAGTTTTTGTTGGTATTTTTGGACTACTAGCGTGAATGCCCCCTTGTAGTTTTTGTTGGTATTTTTGACTACTAGCGTGAATGCCCCCTTGTAGTTTTTGTTGGTATTTTGGACTACTAGCGTGAATGCCCCCTTGTAGTTTTTGTTGGTATTTTTGGACTACTAGCGTGAATGCCCCCTTGTAGTTTTTGTTGGTATTTTTGACTACTAGCGTGAATGCCCCCTTGTAGTTTCTGTTGGTATTTTTGACTACTAGCGTGAATGCCCCCTTGTAGTTTTTGTTGGTATTTTTGACTACTAGCATGAATGCCCCCTTGTAGTTTCTGTTGGTATTTTTGACTACTAGCATGAATGCCCCCTTGTAGTTTCTGTTGGTATTTTTGACTACTAGCGTGAATGCCCCCTTGTAGATTCTGTTGGTATTTTTGACTACTAGCGTGAATGTCCCCTTGTAGTTTCTGTTGGTATTTTGGACTACTAGCGTGAATGCCCCCTTGTAGTTTTTGTTGGTATTTTTGACTACTAGCGTGAATGCCCCCTTGTAGTTTTTGTTGGTATTTTTGACTACTAGCGTGAATGCCCCCTTGTAGTTTTTGTTGGTATTTTTGACTACTAGCGTGAATGCCCCCTTGTAGTTTTTGTTGGTATTTTGGACTACTAGCGTGAATGCCCCCTTGTAGTTTTTGTTGGTATTTTTGACTACTAGCGTGAATGCCCCCTTGTAGTTTCTGTTGGTATTTTGGACTACTAGCATGAATGCCCCTTGTAGTTTTTGTTGGTATTTTTTGACTACTAGCGTGAATGCCCCCTTGTAGTTTCTGTTGGTATTTTTGACTACTAGCATGAATTCCCCCTTGTAGTTTCTGTTGGTATTTTTGACTACTAGCGTGAATGCCCCCTTGTAGTTTTTGTTGGTATTTTGGACTACTAGCGTGAATGTCCCCTTGTAGTTTTTGTTGGTATTTTTGGACTGCTAGCGTGAATGCCCCCTTGTAGTTTCTGTTGATATTTTGGACTACTAGCGTGAATGCCCCCTTGTAGTTTCTGTTGGTATTTTGGACTACTAGCGTGAATGCCCCCTTGTAGTTTTTGTTGGTATTTTTGGACTACTAGCGTGAATGCCCCCTTGTAGTTTTTGTTGGTATTTTTGACTACTAGCGTGAATGCCCCCTTGTAGTTTCTGTTGGTATTATGGACTACTAGCGTAAATGCCCCCTTGTAGTTTTTGTTGGTATTTTTGGACTACTAGCGTGAATGCCCCCTTGTAGTTTTTGTTGGTATTTTTGACTACTAGCGTGAATGCCCCCTTGTAGTTTCTGTTGGTATTTTTGACTACTAGCAAGAATGCCCCCTTGTAGTTTTTGTTGGTATTTTGGACTACTAGCGTGAATGCCCCCTTGTAGTTTCTGTTGGTATTTTTGACTACTAGCATGAATGCCCCCTTGTAGTTTTTGTTGGTATTTTTGACTACTAGCGTGAATTCCCCCTTGTAGTTTTTGTTGGTATTTTTGACTACTAGCGTGAATGCCCCCTTGTAGTTTTTGTTGGTATTTTGGACTACTAGCGTGAATGCCCCCTTGTAGTTTTTGTTGGTATTTTTGACTACTAGCGTGAATGCCCCCTTGTAGTTTATGTTGGTATTTTGGACTACTAGCATGAATGCCCCCTTGTAGTCTTTGTTGGTATTTTTTGACTACTAGCGTGAATGCCCCCTTGTAGTTTCTGTTGGTATTTTTGACTACTAGCATGAATTCCCCCTTGTAGTTTCTGTTGGTATTTTTGACTACTAGCGTGAATGCCCCCTTGTAGTTTTTGTTGGTATTTTGGACTACTAGCGTGAATGTCCCCTTGTAGTTTTTGTTGGTATTTTTGGACTACTAGCGTGAATGTCCCCTTATAGTTTCTGTTGGTATTTTGGACTACTAGCGTGAATGCCCCCTTGTAGTTTCTGTTGGTATTTTTGACTACTAGCGTGAATGCCCCCTTGTAGTTTTTGTTGGTATTTTTGGACTACTAGCGTGAATGCCCCCTTGTAGTTTTTGTTGGTATTTTTGACTACTAGCGTGAATGCCCCCTTGTAGTTTCTGTTGGTATTTTTGACTACTAGCATGAATGCCCCCTTGTAGTTTCTGTTGGTATTTTTGACTACTAGCGTGAATGCCCCCTTGTAGTTTCTGTTGGTATTTTGGACTACTAGCGTGAATGCCCCCTTGTAGTTTTTGTTGGTATTTTTGACTACCAGCGTGAATGCCCCCTTGTAGTTTCTGTTGGTATTTTTGACTACTAGCATGAATGCCCCCTTGTAGTTTTTGTTGGTATTTTTGACTACTAGCGTGAATGCCCCCTTGTAGTTTTTGTTGGTATTTTTGACTACTAGCGTGAATGCCTCCTTGTAGTTTTTGTTGGTATTTTTGACTACTAGCGTGAATGCCCCCTTGTAGTTTTTGTTGGTATTTTTGACTACTAGCGTGAATGCCCCCTTGTAGTTTTTGTTGGTATTTTGGACTACTAGCGTGAATGCCCCCTTGTAGTTTTTGTTGGTATTTTTGACTACTAGCGTGAATGCCCCCTTGTAGTTTCTGTTGGTATTTTGGACTACTAGCATGAATGCCCCTTGTAGTTTTTGTTGGTATTTTTTGACTACTAGCGTGAATGCCCCCTTGTAGTTTCTGTTGGTATTTTTGACTACTAGCATGAATTCCCCCTTGTAGTTTCTGTTGGTATTTTTGACTACTAGCGTGAATGCCCCCTTGTAGTTTTTGTTGGTATTTTGGACTACTAGCGTGAATGTCCCCTTGTAGTTTTTGTTGGTATTTTTGGACTACTACCGTGAATGCCCCCTTGTAGTTTCTGTTGATATTTTGGACTACTAGCGTGAATGCCCCCTTGTAGTTTCTGTTGGTATTTTGGACTACTAGCGTGAATGCCCCCTTGTAGTTTTTGTTGGTATTTTTGGACTACTAGCGTGAATGCCCCCTTGTAGTTTTTGTTGGTATTTTTGACTACTAGCGTGAATGCCCCCTTGTAGTTTCTGTTGGTATTTTGGACTACTAGCGTGAATGCCCCCTTGTAGTTTTTGTTGGTATTTTTGGACTACTAGCGTGAATGCCCCCTTGTAGTTTTTGTTGGTATTTTTGACTACTAGCGTGAATGCCCCCTTGTAGTTTCTGTTGGTATTTTTGACTACTAGCGTGAATGCCCCCTTGTAGTTTTTGTTGGTATTTTTGACTACTAGCATGAATGCCCCCTTGTAGTTTCTGTTGGTATTTTTGACTACTAGCATGAATGCCCCCTTGTAGTTTCTGTTGGTATTTTTGACTACTAGCGTGAATGCCCCCTTGTAGATTCTGTTGGTATTTTTGACTACTAGCGTGAATGTCCCCTTGTAGTTTCTGTTGGTATTTTGGACTACTAGCGTGAATGCCCCCTTGTAGTTTTTGTTGGTATTTTTGACTACTAGCGTGAATGCCCCCTTGTAGTTTTTGTTGGTATTTTTGACTACTAGCGTGAATGCCCCCTTGTAGTTTTTGTTGGTATTTTTGACTACTAGCGTGAATGCCCCCTTGTAGTTTTTGTTGGTATTTTGGACTACTAGCGTGAATGCCCCCTTGTAGTTTCTGTTGGTATTTTGGACTACTAGCATGAATGCCCCTTGTAGTTTTTGTTGGTATTTTTTGACTACTAGCGTGAATGCCCCCTTGTAGTTTCTGTTGGTATTTTTGACTACTAGCATGAATTCCCCCTTGTAGTTTCTGTTGGTATTTTTGACTACTAGCGTGAATGCCCCCTTGTAGTTTTTGTTGGTATTTTGGACTACTAGCGTGAATGTCCCCTTGTAGTTTTTGTTGGTATTTTTGGACTACTAGCGTGAATGCCCCCTTGTAGTTTCTGTTGATATTTTGGACTACTAGCGTGAATGCCCCCTTGTAGTTTCTGTTGGTATTTTGGACTACTAGCGTGAATGCCCCCTTGTAGTTTTTGTTGGTATTTTTGGACTACTAGCGTGAATGCCCCCTTGTAGTTTTTGTTGGTATTTTTGACTACTAGCGTGAATGCCCCCTTGTAGTTTCTGTTGGTATTTTGGACTACTAGCGTGAATGCCCCCTTGTAGTTTTTGTTGGTATTTTTGGACTACTAGCGTGAATGCCCCCTTGTAGTTTTTGTTGGTATTTTTGACTACTAGCGTGAATGCCCCCTTGTAGTTTCTGTTGGTATTTTGGACTACTAGCGTGAATGCCCCCTTGTAGTTTTTGTTGGTATTTTTGACTACCAGCGTGAATGCCCCCTTGTAGTTTCTGTTGGTATTTTTGACTACTAGCATGAATGCCCCCTTGTAGTTTTTGTTGGTATTTTTGACTACTAGCGTGAATGCCCCCTTGTAGTTTTTGTTGGTATTTTTGACTACTAGCGTGAATGCCTCCTTGTAGTTTTTGTTGGTATTTTTGACTACTAGCGTGAATGCCCCCTTGTAGTTTTTGTTGGTATTTTTGACTACTAGCGTGAATGCCCCCTTGTAGTTTTTGTTGGTATTTTGGACTACTAGCGTGAATGCCCCCTTGTAGTTTTTGTTGGTATTTTTGACTACTAGCGTGAATGCCCCCTTGTAGTTTCTGTTGGTATTTTGGACTACTAGCATGAATGCCCCTTGTAGTTTTTGTTGGTATTTTTTGACTACTAGCGTGAATGCCCCCTTGTAGTTTCTGTTGGTATTTTTGACTACTAGCATGAATTCCCCCTTGTAGTTTCTGTTGGTATTTTTGACTACTAGCGTGAATGCCCCCTTGTAGTTTTTGTTGGTATTTTGGACTACTAGCGTGAATGTCCCCTTGTAGTTTTTGTTGGTATTTTTGGACTACTACCGTGAATGCCCCCTTGTAGTTTCTGTTGATATTTTGGACTACTAGCGTGAATGCCCCCTTGTAGTTTCTGTTGGTATTTTGGACTACTAGCGTGAATGCCCCCTTGTAGTTTTTGTTGGTATTTTTGGACTACTAGCGTGAATGCCCCCTTGTAGTTTTTGTTGGTATTTTTGACTACTAGCGTGAATGCCCCCTTGTAGTTTCTGTTGGTATTTTGGACTACTAGCGTGAATGCCCCCTTGTAGTTTTTGTTGGTATTTTTGGACTACTAGCGTGAATGCCCCCTTGTAGTTTTTGTTGGTATTTTTGACTACTAGCGTGAATGCCCCCTTGTAGTTTCTGTTGGTATTTTTGACTACTAGCGTGAATGCCCCCTTGTAGTTTTTGTTGGTATTTTTGACTACTAGCATGAATGCCCCCTTGTAGTTTCTGTTGGTATTTTTGACTACTAGCATGAATGCCCCCTTGTAGTTTCTGTTGGTATTTTTGACTACTAGCGTGAATGCCCCCTTGTAGATTCTGTTGGTATTTTTGACTACTAGCGTGAATGTCCCCTTGTAGTTTCTGTTGGTATTTTGGACTACTAGCGTGAATGCCCCCTTGTAGTTTTTGTTGGTATTTTTGACTACTAGCGTGAATGCCCCCTTGTAGTTTTTGTTGGTATTTTTGACTACTAGCGTGAATGCCCCCTTGTAGTTTTTGTTGGTATTTTTGACTACTAGCGTGAATGCCCCCTTGTAGTTTTTGTTGGTATTTTGGACTACTAGCGTGAATGCCCCCTTGTAGTTTCTGTTGGTATTTTGGACTACTAGCATGAATGCCCCTTGTAGTTTTTGTTGGTATTTTTTGACTACTAGCGTGAATGCCCCCTTGTAGTTTCTGTTGGTATTTTTGACTACTAGCATGAATTCCCCCTTGTAGTTTCTGTTGGTATTTTTGACTACTAGCGTGAATGCCCCCTTGTAGTTTTTGTTGGTATTTTGGACTACTAGCGTGAATGTCCCCTTGTAGTTTTTGTTGGTATTTTTGGACTACTAGCGTGAATGCCCCCTTGTAGTTTCTGTTGATATTTTGGACTACTAGCGTGAATGCCCCCTTGTAGTTTCTGTTGGTATTTTGGACTACTAGCGTGAATGCCCCCTTGTAGTTTTTGTTGGTATTTTTGGACTACTAGCGTGAATGCCCCCTTGTAGTTTTTGTTGGTATTTTTGACTACTAGCGTGAATGCCCCCTTGTAGTTTCTGTTGGTATTTTGGACTACTAGCGTGAATGCCCCCTTGTAGTTTTTGTTGGTATTTTTGGACTACTAGCGTGAATGCCCCCTTGTAGTTTTTGTTGGTATTTTTGACTACTAGCGTGAATGCCCCCTTGTAGTTTCTGTTGGTATTTTTGACTACTAGCGTGAATGCCCCCTTGTAGTTTTTGTTGGTATTTTTGACTACTAGCGTGAATGCCCCCTTGTAGTTTCTGTTGGTATTTTTGACTACTAGCGTGAATGCCCCCTTGTAGTTTTTGTTGGTATTTTTGGACTACTAGCGTGAATGCCCCCTTGTAGTTTTTGTTGGTATTTTTGACTACTAGCATGAATGCCCCCTTGTAGTTTCTGTTGGTATTTTTGACTACTAGCGTGAATGCCCCCTTGTAGTTTCTGTTGGTATTTTGGACTACTAGCATGAATGCCCCTTGTAGTTTTTGTTGGTATTTTTTGACTACTAGCGTGAATGCCCCCTTGTAGTTTCTGTTGGTATTTTTGACTACTAGCATGAATTCCCCCTTGTAGTTTCTGTTGGTATTTTTGACTACTAGCGTGAATGTCCCCTTGTAGTTTCTGTTGGTATTTTGGACTACTAGCGTGAATGTCCCCTTGTAGTTTTTGTTGGTATTTTTGGACTACTACCGTGAATGCCCCCTTGTAGTTTCTGTTGATATTTTGGACTACTAGCGTGAATGCCCCCTTGTAGTTTCTGTTGGTATTTTGGACTACTAGCGTGAATGCCCCCTTGTAGTTTTTGTTGGTATTTTTGGACTACTAGCGTGAATGCCCCCTTGTAGTTTTTGTTGGTATTTTTGACTACTAGCGTGAATGCCCCCTTGTAGTTTCTGTTGGTATTTTGGACTACTAGCGTGAATGCCCCCTTGTAGTTTTTGTTGGTATTTTTGGACTACTAGCGTGAATGCCCCCTTGTAGTTTCTGTTGGTATTTTTGACTGCTAGCATGAATTCCCCCTTGTAGTTTCTGTTGGTATTTTTGACTACTAGCGTGAATGCCCCCTTGTAGTTTTTGTTGGTATTTTGGACTACTAGCGTGAATGTCCCCTTGTAGTTTTTGTTGATATTTTTGGACTACTACCGTGAATGCCCCCTTGTAGTTTCTGTTGATATTTTGGACTACTAGCGTGAATGCCCCCTTGTAGTTTCTGTTGGTATTTTGGACTACTAGCGTGAATGCCCCCTTGTAGTTTTTGTTGGTATTTTTGACTACTAGCGTGAATGCCCCCTTGTAGTTTCTGTTGGTATTTTTGACTACTAGCGTGAATGCCCCCTTGTAGTTTCTGTTGGTATTTTTGACTACTAGCGTGAATGTCCCCTTGTAGTTTCTGTTGGTATTTTGGACTACTAGCGTGAATGCCCCCTTGTAGTTTTTGTTGGTATTTTTGACTACTAGCGTGAATGCCCCCTTGTAGTTTTTGTTGGTATTTTTGACTACTAGCGTGAATGCCCCCTTGTAGTTTTTGTTGGTATTTTTGACTACTAGCGTGAATGCCCCCTTGTAGTTTTTGTTGGTATTTTGGACTACTAGCGTGAATGCCCCCTTGTAGTTTTTGTTGGTATTTTTGGACTACTAGCGTGAATGCCCCCTTGTAGTTCCTGTTGATATTTTGGACTACTAGCGTGAATGCCCCCTTGTAGTTTCTGTTGGTATTTTGGACTACTAGCGTGAATGCCCCCTTGTAGTTTTTGTTGGTATTTTTGGACTACTAGCGTGAATGCCCCCTTGTAGTTTCTGTTGGTATTTTGGACTACTAGCGTGAATGCCCCCTTGTAGTTTTTGTTGGTATTTTTGGACTACTAGCGTGAATGCCCCCTTGTAGTTTTTGTTGGTATTTTTGACTACTAGCGTGAATGCCCCCTTGTAGTTTCTGTTGGTATTTTTGACTACTAGCGTGAATGCCCCCTTGTAGTTTTTGTTGGTATTTTTGGACTACTAGCGTGAATGCCCCCTTGTAGTTTTTGTTGGTATTTTTGACTACTAGCATGAATGCCCCCTTGTAGTTTCTGTTGGTATTTTTGACTGCTAGCATGAATGCCCCCTTGTAGTTTCTGTTGGTATTTTTGACTACTAGCGTGAATGCCCCCTTGTAGTTTCTGTTGGTATTTTTGACTACTAGCGTGAATGTCCCCTTGTAGTTTCTGTTGGTATTTTGGACTACTAGCGTGAATGCCCCCTTGTAGTTTCTGTTGGTATTTTTGACTACTAGCGTGAATGTCCCCTTGTAGTTTCTGTTGGTATTTTTGACTACTAGCATGAATGCCCCCTTGTAGTTTTTGTTGGTATTTTTGACTACTAGCGTGAATGCCCCCTTGTAGTTTCTGTTGGTATTTTTGACTACTAGCATGAATTCCCCCTTGTTGTTTCTGTTGGTATTTTTGACTACTAGCGTGAATGCCCCCTTGTAGTTTTTGTTGGTATTTTGGACTACTAGCGTGAATGTCCCCTTGTACTTTTTGTTGGTATTTTTGGACTACTAGCGTGAATGCCCCCTTGTAGTTTTTGTTGGTATTTTTGGACTACTAGCGTGAATGCCCCCTTGTAGTTTCTGTTGGTATTTTGGACTACTAGCGTGAATGTCCCCTTGTAGTTTCTGTTGGTATTTTGGACTACTAGCGTGAATGCCCCCTTGTAGTTTTTGTTGGTATTTTTGGACTACTAGCGTGAATGCCCCCTTGTAGTTTTTGTTGGTATTTTTGACTACTAGCGTGAATGCCTCCTTGTAGTTTCTGTTGGTATTTTTGACTACTAGCGTGAATGCCCCCTTGTAGTTTTTGTTGGTATTTTTGGACTACTAGCGTGAATGCCCCCTTGTAGTTTTTGTTGGTATTTTTGACTACTAGCGTGAATGCCCCCTTGTAGTTTCTGTTGGTATTTTTGACTACTAGCATGAATGCCCCCTTGTAGTTTCTGTTGGTATTTTTGACTACTAGCGTGAATGCCCCCTTGTAGTTTCTGTTGGTATTTTTGACTACTAGCGTGAATGTCCCCTTGTAGTTTCTGTTGGTATTTTGGACTACTAGCGTGAATGCCCCCTTGTAGTTTCTGTTGGTATTTTTGACTACTAGCGTGAATGCCCCCTTGTAGTTTTTGTTGGTATTTTTGGACTACTAGCGTGAATGCCCCCTTGTAGTTTTTGTTGGTATTTTTGACTACTAGCGTGAATGCCCCCTTGTAGTTTCTGTTGGTATTTTTGACTACTAGCGTGAATGCCCCCTTGTAGTTTCTGTTGGTATTTTGGACTACTAGCATGAATGCCCCTTGTAGTTTTTGTTGGTATTTTTTGACTACTAGCGTGAATGCCCCCTTGTAGTTTCTGTTGGTATTTTTGACTACTAGCATGAATTCCCCCTTGTAGTTTCTGTTGGTATTTTGGACTACTAGCGTGAATGTCCCCTTGTAGTTTTTGTTGGTATTTTTGGACTACTACCGTGAATGCCCCCTTGTAGTTTCTGTTGATATTTTGGACTACTAGCGTGAATGCCCCCTTGTAGTTTCTGTTGGTATTTTGGACTACTAGCGTGAATGCCCCCTTGTAGTTTTTGTTGGTATTTTTGGACTACTAGCGTGAATGCCCCCTTGTAGTTTTTGTTGGTATTTTTGACTACTAGCGTGAATGCCCCCTTGTAGTTTCTGTTGGTATTTTGGACTACTAGCGTGAATGCCCCCTTGTAGTTTTTGTTGGTATTTTTGGACTACTAGCGTGAATGCCCCCTTGTAGTTTCTGTTGGTATTTTTGACTGCTAGCATGAATTCCCCCTTGTAGTTTCTGTTGGTATTTTTGACTACTAGCGTGAATGCCCCCTTGTAGTTTTTGTTGGTATTTTGGACTACTAGCGTGAATGTCCCCTTGTAGTTTTTGTTGGTATTTTTGGACTACTACCGTGAATGCCCCCTTGTAGTTTCTGTTGATATTTTGGACTACTAGCGTGAATGCCCCCTTGTAGTTTCTGTTGGTATTTTGGACTACTAGCGTGAATGCCCCCTTGTAGTTTTTGTTGGTATTTTTGACTACTAGCGTGAATGCCCCCTTGTAGTTTCTGTTGGTATTTTTGACTACTAGCGTGAATGTCCCCTTGTAGTTTCTGTTGGTATTTTGGACTACTAGCGTGAATGCCCCCTTGTAGTTTTTGTTGGTATTTTTGACTACTAGCGTGAATGCCCCCTTGTAGTTTTTGTTGGTATTTTTGACTACTAGCGTGAATGCCCCCTTGTAGTTTTTGTTGGTATTTTTGACTACTAGCGTGAATGCCCCCTTGTAGTTTTTGTTGGTATTTTGGACTACTAGCGTGAATGCCCCCTTGTAGTTTTTGTTGGTATTTTTGGACTACTAGCGTGAATGCCCCCTTGTAGTTTCTGTTGGTATTTTTGACTACTAGCGTGAATGCCCCCTTGTAGTTTTTGTTGGTATTTTTGGACTACTAGCGTGAATGCCCCCTTGTAGTTTTTGTTGGTATTTTTGACTACTAGCATGAATGCCCCCTTGTAGTTTCTGTTGGTATTTTTGACTGCTAGCATGAATGCCCCCTTGTAGTTTCTGTTGGTATTTTTGACTACTAGCGTGAATGCCCCCTTGTAGTTTCTGTTGGTATTTTTGACTACTAGCGTGAATGTCCCCTTGTAGTTTCTGTTGGTATTTTGGACTACTAGCGTGAATGCCCCCTTGTAGTTTCTGTTGGTATTTTTGACTACTAGCGTGAATGTCCCCTTGTAGTTTCTGTTGGTATTTTTGACTACTAGCATGAATGCCCCCTTGTAGTTTTTGTTGGTATTTTTGACTACTAGCGTGAATGCCCCCTTGTAGTTTCTGTTGGTATTTTTGACTACTAGCATGAATTCCCCCTTGTTGTTTCTGTTGGTATTTTTGACTACTAGCGTGAATGCCCCCTTGTAGTTTTTGTTGGTATTTTGGACTACTAGCGTGAATGTCCCCTTGTACTTTTTGTTGGTATTTTTGGACTACTAGCGTGAATGCCCCCTTGTAGTTTTTGTTGGTATTTTTGGACTACTAGCGTGAATGCCCCCTTGTAGTTTCTGTTGGTATTTTGGACTACTAGCGTGAATGTCCCCTTGTAGTTTCTGTTGGTATTTTGGACTACTAGCGTGAATGCCCCCTTGTAGTTTTTGTTGGTATTTTTGGACTACTAGCGTGAATGCCCCCTTGTAGTTTTTGTTGGTATTTTTGACTACTAGCGTGAATGCCTCCTTGTAGTTTCTGTTGGTATTTTTGACTACTAGCGTGAATGCCCCCTTGTAGTTTTTGTTGGTATTTTTGGACTACTAGCGTGAATGCCCCCTTGTAGTTTTTGTTGGTATTTTTGACTACTAGCGTGAATGCCCCCTTGTAGTTTCTGTTGGTATTTTTGACTACTAGCATGAATGCCCCCTTGTAGTTTCTGTTGGTATTTTTGACTACTAGCGTGAATGCCCCCTTGTAGTTTCTGTTGGTATTTTTGACTACTAGCGTGAATGTCCCCTTGTAGTTTCTGTTGGTATTTTGGACTACTAGCGTGAATGCCCCCTTGTAGTTTCTGTTGGTATTTTTGACTACTAGCATGAATAGCCCCTTGTAGTTTTTGTTGGTATTTTTGGACTACTAGCGTGAATGCCCCCTTGTAGTTTTTGTTGGTATTTTTGACTACTAGCGTGAATGCCCCCTTGTAGTTTCTGTTGGTATTTTTGACTACTAGCATGAATGCCCCCTTGTAGTTTCTGTTGGTATTTTTGACTACTAGCGTGAATGCCCCCTTGTAGTTTTTGTTGGTATTTCTGACTACTAGCGTGAATGTCCCCTTGTAGTTTCTGTTGGTATTTTGGACTACTAGCGTGAATGCCCCCTTGTAGTTTTTGTTGGTATTTTTGACTACTAGCGTGAATGCCCCCTTGTAGTTTCTGTTGGTATTTTTGACTACTAGCATGAATGCCCCCTTGTAGTTTTTGTTGGTATTTTTGACTACTAGCGTGAATGCCCCCTTGTAGTTTTTGTTGGTATTTTGGACTACTAGCGTGAATGTCCCCTTGTAGTTTTTGTTGGTATTTTTGACTACTAGCGTGAATGCCCCCTTGTAGTTTCTGTTGGTATTTTTGACTACTAGCGTGAATGCCCCCTTGTAGTTTTTGTTGGTATTTTTGACTACTAGCGTGAATGCCCCCTTGTAGTTTCTGTTGGTATTTTTGACTACTAGCATGAATGCCCCCTTGTAGTTTCTGTTGGTATTTTTGACTACTAGCGTGGATGCCCCCTTGTAGTTTCTGTTGGTATTTTTGACTACTAGCGTGAATGTCCCCTTGTAGTTTCTGTTGGTATTTTGGACTACTAGCGTGAATGCCCCCTTGTAGTTTCTGTTGGTATTTTTGACTACTAGCGTGAATTGCCCCTTGTAGTTTTTGTTGGTATTTTTGGACTACTAGCGTGAATGCCCCCTTGTAGTTTTTGTTGGTATTTTTGACTACTAGCGTGAATGCCCCCTTGTAGTTTCTGTTGGTATTTTTGACTACTAGCATGAATGCCCCCTTGTAGTTTCTGTTGGTATTTTTGACTACTAGCGTGAATGCCCCCTTGTAGTTTTTGTTGGTATTTCTGACTACTAGCGTGAATGTCCCCTTGTAGTTTCTGTTGGTATTTTGGACTACTAGCGTGAATGCCCCCTTGTAGTTTTTGTTGGTATTTTTGACTACTAGCGTGAATGCCCCCTTGTAGTTTCTGTTGGTATTTTTGACTACTAGCATGAATGCCCCCTTGTAGTTTTTGTTGGTATTTTTGACTACTAGCGTGAATGCCCCCTTGTAGTTTTTGGTGGTATTTTTGACTACTAGCGTGAATGCCCCCTTGTAGTTTTTGTTGGTATTTTTGACTACTAGCGTGAATGCCCCCTTGTAGTTTTTGTTGGTATTTTTGACTACTAGCGTGAATGCCCCCTTGTAGTTTTTGTTGGTATTTTGGACTACTAGCGTGAATGCCCCCTTGTAGTTTTTGTTGGTATTTTTGACTACTAGCGTGAATGCCCCCTTGTAGTTTCTGTTGGTATTTTGGACTACTAGCATGAATGCCCCTTGTAGTTTTTGTTGGTATTTTTTGACTACTAGCGTGAATGCCCCCTTGTAGTTTCTGTTGGTATTTTTGACTACTAGCATGAATTCCCCCTTGTAGTTTCTGTTGGTATTTTTGACTACTAGCGTGAATGCCCCCTTGTAGTTTCTGTTGGTATTTTTGGACTACTAGCGTGAATGTCCCCTTGTAGTTTTTGTTGGTATTTTGGACTACTAGCGTGAATGCCCCCTTGTAGTTTCTGTTGGTATTTTGGACTACTAGCATGAATGCCCCCTTGTAGTTTCTGTTGGTATTTTTGACTACTAGCGTGAATGCCCCCTTGTAGTTTCTGTTGGTATTTTTGACTACTAGCATGAATGCCCCCTTGTAGTTTCTGTTGGTATTTTTGAACTACTAGCGTGAATGCCCCCTTGTAGTTTTTGTTGGTATTTTTGACTACTAGCGTGAATGCCCCCTTGTAGTTTTTGTTGGTATTTTTGACTACTAGCGTGAATGCCCCCTTGTAGTTTTTGTTTTTATTTTTGACTACTAGCGTGAATGCCCCCTTGTAGTTTTTGTTGGTATTTTTGACTACTAGCGTGAATGCCCCCTTGTAGTTTTTATTGGTATTTTTGACTACTAGCGTGAATGCCCCCTTGTAGTTTTTGTTGGTATTTTTGTTAGTTTTCAATCCAACTCGTTGTACAAACAGCATTGAACATGTCACAGAGCTAGGAGTGGTGGGTGCGGAGTCTGACGCAGAGAGCAGAGGTTTAGGGAAAAACGTATTTATTCCGGTAAGACAGGGCATGCCAAAAACAACAGGCGAAATAATGACCGACCCAAACAGGACACCAAACAAAAATAACAAACAGAACAGAGAAACCAATATCGACATAACCAACAGAAAAGGAAAAGGGAATCGGTGGCAGCTAGTAGACCGGTGACGACGACCGCCGAGCGCCGCCCGAACAGGAAGAGGAGTTACCTTCGGTGGAAGTCCTGACAGCACCCCCCCCCCCCTCCCCCCCGATGCACGGATCCTGCAGCGCGCCGACACCGGCCTCAAGGGCGACACAGAGGGCGAGGCGCAGGGCGATCCGGATGGAGGCGATGGAAATCCCTCAGCAGTGATGGATCCAAGATGCCCTCCACCGGTACCCAGCACCTCTCCTCCGGACCGTACCCCTCCCAGTCCACGAGGTACTGTAGGCCCCTCACCCGGCGTCTAGAGTCCAGAATGGAACGTACTGTGTATGCCGGGGACCCCTCGATGTCCAGAGGGGGCGGAGGGACCTCCGGCACCTCACCATCCTGCAGGGGACCAGCTACCACCGGCCTGAGGAGAGACACATGAAATGAGGGGTTAATACGATAGTAAGAAGGGAGCTGTAACCTATAACACACCTCGTTTATCCTCCTCAGGACTTTAACCTGTCTGGAACTGGGAACCCCGTTCCGCTCAGAATCTCCCCCCCCCCCCCCCCCCCCCGCAACAGCCAGTGAAAGTGCAGGGCGCCAAATTCAAAACAACAAAAATCTCACAATTAAAATTCCTCAAGCATACAAGTATTTTACACAATTTTAACTTTTTATGGCTGCAGGGGCAGTATTGAGTAGCTTGGATGAAAAGGTGCCCATTGTCACAGTTGCTAATATATGCATATTATTATTGGTATTGGATAGAAAACACTCTAAAGTTTCCAAAACTGTCAAAATATTGTCTGTGAGTACAACAGAACTGATATTGCAGGCAAAACACTGAGGAAATTCAAAACAGGAAGTGGCTTCTATTTTGAAAACTCCATGTTCCATAGCCTCCCTTTGCTGGATTTAAAGGGATATGAACCAGATTCCTTTTCCTATCGCTTCCTCAAAGTGTCTTTAGACATAGTTTCAGGCTTTTATTTTGAAAAATGAGCCAGAAAGATAACATCGCGTCAAATGGTCACATGAGTTTTGCTCGCGCAACAGAATTTGGACAGCCATTGTTTTCCCCTCTCCTACTGTGAAAGATATTTGCGGTTGATATATTATTTATTATATATTTTAAAAACAACCTGAGGATTGATTATAAAAAACATTTGACATGTTTCTGTGGACATTATGGAAACTATTTGGAATTTTCGTCTGCGTTTTCGTGACCGCTCTTTCCTGTGGATTTCTGAACATAACGCGACAAACAAACGGATGTATTTTGGATCTAAAAATTATCTTCATGGAACAAAAGGAACATTTGATGTGTAACTGGGAGTCTCATGAGTGAAAACATCCGAAGATCATCAAAGGTAAACGATTAACTTGATTGCTTTTCTGATTTTCGTGACCGAGCTACCTGATGCTAAGTGTCCTTAATGTTTTATCGTGCGATCGATAAACTTACACAAAGGCTTGGATTGCTTTCGCTGTAAGGCATAATTTCAAAATATGACACAACAGGTGGATTAATAAAATGCTAAGCTGTGTTTTCCTATATTGCACTTGTGATTTCATGAATATAAATATTTATAGTAATATTTATTGTATGTAGCGCTATAGATCATGATATCATCGTTATACAACACCACACCCTGCCTGTGCAGGTCCCTGAGAATCTCGTCTACGAAGGATTGAAATACGGCTGGAGCATTCTTCAACTCATACGGCATGACGAGATACTCATAATGGCCAGATGTGGTACTAAACACGATTTTCCACTCATCTCCCTCCCGGATACACACCAAATGATATGCGCTCCTGAGGTCCAGTTTTGTGAAAAAGTGCGGCCCGTGAAATGATTCTACCGCCGTGGCGATGAGAGGTAGTGGGTAACTAAACCTCACTGTGATGGAATTTAGACCTCTATAATCAATGCACGGACGCAGACCTCCCTCCTTCTTTTTCACAAAAAATAAACTTGAGGGGATCGGTGACGTGGACGGCCAAATGTACCCCTGTCCCAGAGATTCAGCCACATATCCAAGGATCCAAGATGGCGTAGCAGCAGGACGTGTTGTCGTGTCCCTTGTATATATCGTTTGTTTTCGTTTCGTTTTCGTTTTTTTTTCTTCACATATCTTTATAACTTTTTGCTGAACCTCAACTTCTTCTAAATACTCTCCTGCAACCCGCCTCACCCAACGTAGCTTTTTTCCTAAAGTATTTATATTTACTTCGGATCTGGAACCCCTCAACTGAAGCTAGCCAACTAGCAAACTAACTACCAGCTTCAGCAAAACATTGCTAGCGGTCTTCAGCTAACCGGTCAGCTAACCGGTCATCAGCTAACCTTTAGCTCGGAAAGCTCTCGCCAGTTCGAACAACGCGACTCTAACCAGAGCATAACGGACCTATCTATTATTTTATTTTTTATTTTTCACCCCCGGATTCCCATCGCAAACGGAACATTTTGAGCTCCTGGGCTACAATACCCAGACCCACGACCGGTCCATTGATGTCACCGCATGAAGAGGAATAAACAGACTCCCCCCATCGCGACGTCCCCAAAGGCTAACTCTCTAGCCCTTGCTATCTCCTTGCTTGCAAATTCGGCCTGCTAACTGCTAGCTTGTTTAGCCCGGTCCGCTAACTGCTACCGTGTTTAGCACCGTCTACTAACTGTTAGCTTGTTAGCACAGGCCTGCTAACCATCTGAATCGCCGCGACCCAAACACTCACTGAACTCATATTTACTTTCTATCCCTTTTCGATTTTTAATTTGTTTATACCTTCCGGTAACCTGCCTCACCCAATGTGATACGGAACCGCTATTATCTTTACATTTTTAGAACACACTCAAGAACCTTCAGAAGCTAACCAGCTAACTGGCTACAAGCTATTTAGTCATTGTTAGTTTTCTAACCTGGATAACACTCGCCAGTCCAGCTTCCCTGCCCCATCCACCGCTGCCCCTTGGACACTGATCACTTGGCTACATAGCTGATGCATGCTGGACTGTCCATTAATTCACGGTAATCCATTCTGCTTGTTTATGTTTTATCTGTCGGCCCCAGCCGCACTTAGGCTCTGTGTGTAGTTAATCCGACCCTCTCTGCCTAATCAATCGCCATTCTACCTGCTGTTGTTGTGCTAGCTGATTAGCTGTTGTTGTCTCACCTACTGTTTTAGCTAGCTCTCCCAATTCAACACCTGTGATTACTGTATGCCTTGCTGTATGTCTCTCTCAAATGTCAATATGCCTTGTATACTGTTGTGCAGGTTAGTTATCATTGTTTTAGTTTACAATGGAGCCCCTAGTTCCACTCTTTATACCCCTGATACCTCCTTTGTCCCACCCCCCACACATGCGGTGACCTCACCCATTACAACCAGCATGTCCAGAGATACAACCTCTCTCATCATCACCCAGTGCCTGGGCTTACCTCCGCTGTACCCGCACCCCACCATACCCCTGTTTGCGCATTATGCCCTGAATATATTCTACCATGCCCAGAAACCTGCTCCTCTTATTCTCTGTCCCCAACGCCCTAGGCGACCAGTTTTGATAGCCTTCAGCCGCACCCTCATACTACTCCTTCTCTGTTCCGCGGGTGATGTGGAGGTAAACCCAGGCCCTGCATGTCCCCAGGCACCCTCATTTGTTGACTTCTGTGATCGAAAAAGCCTTGGTTTCATGCATGTCAACATCAGAAGCCTCCTCCCTAAGTGTGTCTTACTCACTGCTCTAGCACACTCTGCTAACCCTGATGTCCTTGCCGTGTCTGAATCCTGGCTCAGGAAGGCCACCAAAAATTCTGAGATTTCCATACCCAACTATAACATCTTCCGTCAAGATAGAACTGCCAAAGGGGGAGGAGTTGCAGTCTACTGCAGAGATAGCCTGCAAAGTAATGTCATACTCTCCAGGTCCATACCCAAACAGTTCGAACTACTAATTTTGAAAATTACTCTCTCCAGAAATAAGTCTCTCACTGTTGCCGCCTGCTACCGACCCCCCTCAGCTCCCAGCTGTGCCCTGGACGCCATTTGTGAATTGATCGCCCCCCATCTAGCTTCAGAGTTTGTTCTGTTAGGTGACCTAAACTGGGATATGCTTAACACCCCTGCAGTCCTACAATCTAAGCTAGATGCCCTCAATCTCACTCAAATCATCAAGGAACCCACCAGGTACAACCCTAACTCTGTAAACAAGGGCACCCTCATTGACGTCATCCTGACCAACTGGCCCTCCAAATACACCTCCGCTGTCTACAACCAGGATCTCAGCGATCACTGCCTCATTGCCTGTATCCGCTACGGAGCCGCAGTCAAACGACCACCCCTCATCACTGTCAAACGCTCCCTAAAACACTTCTGCCTTTCTAATCGACCTGGCCCGGGTATCCTGGAAGGACATTGACCTCATCCCGTCAGTTGAGGATGCCTGGTCTTTCTTTAAAAGTAACTTCCTCACCATTTTAGATAAGCATGCTCCGTTCAAAAAATGCAGAACTAAGAACAGATATAGCCCCTGGTTCACTCCAGACCTGACTGCCCTCGACCAGCACAAAAACATCCTGTGGCGGACTGCGCTAACATCGAATAGTCCCCGCGATATGCAACTGTTCAGGGAAGTCAGGAACCAATACACACAGTCAGTCAGGAAAGCTAAAGCCAACTTCTTCAGGCAGAAGTTTGCATCCTGTAGCTCCAACTCCAAAAAGTTCTGGGACACTGTGAAGTCCATGGAGAACAAGAGCACCTCCTCCCAGCTGCCCACTGCACTGAGACTAGGTAACATGGTCACCACCGATAAATCCATGATTATCGAAAACTTCAACAAGCATTTCTCAACGGCTGGCCATGCCTTCCGCCTGGCTACTCCAACCTCGGACAACAGCTCCCCCCCCCCCCGCAGCTACTCGCCCAAGCCTCTCCAGGTTCTCCTTTACCCAAATCCAGATAGCAGATGTCCTAAAAGAGCTGCAAAACCTGGACCCGTACAAATCAGCTGGGCTGGACAATCTGGACCCTCTATTCCTGAAACTATCCGCCGCCATTGTCGCAACCCCTATTACCAGCCTGTTCAACCTCTCTTTCATATCGTCTGAGATCCCCAAGGATTGGAAAGCTGCCGCAGTCATCCCCCTCTTCAAAGGGGGCGACACCCTGGACCCAAACTGTTACAGACCTATATCCATCCTGCCCTGCCTATCTAAGGTCTTCGAAAGCCAAGTCAACAAACAGGTCACTGACCATCTTGAATCCCACCGTACCTTCTCCGCTGTGCAATCTGGTTTCCGAGCCGGTCACGGGTGTACCTCAGCCACGCTCAAGGTACTAAACGATATCATAACCGCCATCGATAAAAGACAGTACTGTGCAGCCGTCTTCATAGACCTTGCCAAGGCTTTCGACTCTGTCAATCACCGTATTCTTATCGGCAGACTCAGTAGCCTCAGTTTTTCGGATGACTGCCTTGCCTGGTTCACCAATTACTTTGCAGACAGAGTTCAGTGTGTCAAATCGGAGGGCATGCTGTCCGGTCCTCTGGCAGTCTCTATGGGGGTGCCACAGGGTTCAATTCTCGGGCCGACTCTTTTCTCTGTATATATCAATGATGTTTCTCATGCTGCGGGCGATTCCCTGATCCACCTCTACGCAGACGACACCATTCTATATACTTCCGGCCCGTCCTTGGACACTGTGCTATCTAACCTCCAAACGAGCTTCAATGCCATACAGCACTCCTTCCGTGGCCTCCAACTGCTCTTAAACGCTAGTAAAACCAAATGCATGCTTTTCAACCGTTCGCTGCCTGCACCCGCACGCCTGACCAGCATCACCACCCTGGATGGTTCCGACCTTGAATATGTGGACATCTATAAGTACCTAGGTGTCTGGCTAGACTCTAAACTCTCCTTCCAGACCCATATCAAACATCTCCAATCGAAAATCAAATCAAGAGTCGGCTTTCTATTCCGCAACAAAGCCTCCTTCACTCACGCCGCCAAACTTACCCTAGTAAAACTGACTATCCTACCGATCCTCGACTTCGGCGACGTCATCTACAAAATTGCTTCCAACACTCTACTCAGCAAACTGGATGCAGTTTATCACAGTGCCATCCGTTTTGTCACTAAAGCACCTTATACCACCCACCACTGCGACTTGTATGCTCTAGTCGGCTGGCCCTCGCTACATATTCGTCGCCAGACCCACTGGCTCCAGGTCATCTACAAGTCCATGCTAGGTAAAGCTCCGCCTTATCTCAGTTCACTGGTTACGATGGCAACACCCATCCGTAGCACGCGCTCCAGCAGGTGTATCTCACTGATCATCCCTAAAGCCAACACCTCATTTGGCCGCCTTTCGTTCCAGTTCTCTGCTGCCTGTGACTGGAACGAATTGCAAAAATCGCTGAAGTTGGAGACTTTTATCTCCCTCACCAACTTCAAACATCTGCTATCTGAGCAGCTAACCGATCGCTGCAGCTGTACATAGTCTGTTGGTAAATAGCCCACCCATTTTCACCTACCTCATCCCCATACTGTTTTTATTTATTTATTTTTATTTTTCTGCTCTTTGGCACACCAATATCTCTACCTGTACATAACCATCTGATCATTTATCACTCCAGTGTTAATCTGCATAATTGTAATTATTCGCCTACCTTCTCATGCCTTTTGCACACAATGTATATATAGACTCCCCTTTTTTCTACTGTGTTATTGACTTGTTAATTGTTTACTCCATGTGTAACTCTGTGTTGTCTGTTCACACTGCTATGCCTTATCTTGGCCAGGTCGCAGTTGCAAATGAGAACTTGTTCTCAACTAGCCTACCTGGTTAAATAAAGGTGAAATGAAATAAAAAAATAAAAAAAAACATATGTCTCCATAGCCACCGTCTCCTCCTGTGACAACGGGTACACGTGATTCCTGGGAAGTGCTGCGTTTACCTGGAGGTTTATCGCGCAATCCCCTCGTCGATGAGGTGGTAATTGGGTCGCCCGCTTCTTACAGAAGGAGATAGCCAAATCAGCATATTCTGAGGGAATGCGCACAGTGGATACGTGGTCTGGACTCTCCACCGTCGTGGCACCGATGGAAACTCCTCTACACCTACCTGAACACTCCTCTGACCACCCCTGGAGAGCCCCGTTTCCATGAAATCCTAGGATTGTGACTAGCCAGCCAGGGAATCGCCAGCACCACTGGAAACGCAGGTGAATCAATAAAGAAGAGACTAATCCGCTCCCTATGATCCCCCTGCGTTACCATGTCCAGTGGAACCGTGGCCTCCCTGACCAGCCCTGACCCTAACGGTCGGCTATCTAGGGATTGCACGGAGAAGGGTTGATCTATCAGCACCAGCGGAATCCCTAACCTAAGAGCGAGTCCGCAATCCATAAAGTTCCCAGCTGCGCCTGAATTGACTTGCGCCTTATGCTGGAGAGAGGGAGAAAACTCAGGGAAAGAGATAGGTAAAAACATGTGATCAACAGGGAGCTCTGGGTGAGTCTGGTGCTGACTCACCTGGGGTGACCGGGAACAGAGAATAAGAGAGGGAGGTCAGAGAGAAGTGAGAGAGGGAGGTCAGACAGAAGTGAGAGAGGGAGGTCAGACAGAAGTGAGAGAATGAGAGAGGGAGGTCAGAGAGAAGTGAGAGAATAAGAGAGGGAGTTCAGACAGAAGTGAGAGAATGAGAAAGGGAGGTCAGACAGAAGTGAGAGAATGAGAGAGGGAGGTCAAACAGAAGTGAGAGAATGAGAGAGGGAGGTCAAACAGAAGTGAGAGAATGAGAGAGGGAGGTCAGACAGAAGTGAGAGAATAAGAGAGGGAGTTCAGACAGAAGTGAGAGAATGAGAGAGGGAGGTCAGAGAGAAGTGAGAGAATGAGAGAGGGAGGTCAGAGAGATGTGAGAGACTGAGAGAGGGAGGTCAAACAGAAGTGAGAGAGGGAGGTCAAACAAAAGTGAGAGAATGAGAGAGGGAGGTCAGAGAGAAGTGAGAGAATGAGAGAGGGAGGTCAGAGAGAAGTGAGAGAATGAGAGAGGGAGGTCAGAGAGAAGTGAGAGAATAAGAGAGGGAGTTCAGACAAAAGTGAGAGAGGGAGGTCAGACATAATTGAGAGAATGAGAGAGGGAGGTCAGACAGAAGTGAGAGAATGAGAGAGGGAGGTCAAACATAATTGAGAGAATGAGAGAGGGAGGTCAGACAGAAGTGAGAGAATGAGAGAGGGAGGTCAGAGAGAAGTGAGAGAATGAGAGAGGGAGGTCAGACATAATTGAGAGAATGAGAGAGGGAGGTCAGACAGAAGTGAGAGAATGAGAGAGGGAGGTCAGAGAGAAGTGAGAGAATAAGAAAGGGTGGTCAGAGAGAAGTTAGAGAATGAGAGAGGGATGTCAGACAAAAGTGAGAGAGGGAGGTCAGACATAATTGAGAGAATGAGAGAGGGAGGTCAGACAGAAGTGAGAGAATGAGAGAGGGAGGTCAAACATAATTGAGAGAATGAGAGAGGGAGGTCAGACAGAAGTGAGAGAATGAGAGAGGGAGGTCAGAGAGAAGTGAGAGAATGAGAGAGGGAGGTCAGACAGAAGTGAGAGAATAAGAGAGGGAGGTCAGACAGAAGTGAGAGAATGAGAGAGGGATGTCAGACAGAAGTGAGAGAATGAGAGAGGGAGGTAAGACAGAAGTGAGAGAATGAGAGAGGGACGTCAGAGAGAAGTGAGAGAGGGATGTCAGAGAGAAGTGAGAGAATGAGAGAGGGAGGTCAGAGAGAAGTGAGAGAGGGATGTCAGAGAGCATGGGCCAAATGTTTGACCCAGCTGGCTAGAGTTGTGTTTGAAGGGCCTGGCACTCTAATGCAAAGAGACAGGCAGAGAGAAGTGAGAGAATGAGAGAGGGAGGTCAGACATAATTGAGAGAATGAGAGAGGGAGGTCAGACAGAAGTGAGAGAATGAGAGAGGGAGGTCAGAGAGAAGTGAGAGAATAAGAAAGGGTGGTCAGAGAGAAGTTAGAGAATGAGAGAGGGATGTCAGACAAAAGTGAGAGAGGGAGGTCAGACATAATTGAGAGAATGAGAGAGGGAGGTCAGACAGAAGTGAGAGAATGAGAGAGGGAGGTCAAACATAATTGAGAGAATGAGAGAGGGAGGTCAGACAGAAGTGAGAGAATGAGAGAGGGAGGTCAGAGAGAAGTGAGAGAATGAGAGAGGGAGGTCAGACAGAAGTGAGAGAATAAGAGAGGGAGGTCAGACAGAAGTGAGAGAATGAGAGAGGGATGTCAGACAGAAGTGAGAGAATGAGAGAGGGAGGTAAGACAGAAGTGAGAGAATGAGAGAGGGAAGTCAGAGAGAAGTGAGAGAGGGATGTCAGAGAGAAGTGAGAGAATGAGAGAGGGAGGTCAGAGAGAAGTGAGAGAGGGATGTCAGAGAGCATGGGCCAAATGTTTGACCCAGCTGGCTAGAGTTGTGTTTGAAGGGCCTGGCACTCTAATGCAAAGAGACAGGCATACTGTGCTCAATAACACACACACACACACACACACACACACACACACACACACACACACACACACACACACACACACACACACACACACACACACACACACACACACACACACACACACACCACGCACACACACTAGGAGGCTGTTTTGAAGCTCACACATGTCTAGGCCACAGGTGGGAAGGGAGCCCCTGTTTAATTTTCAGCCACCTTGTGATGTTTGCAGTGGGTGCCAGAGTCCATGACACACAGGTACTGTATCACCACTACAGAGGACTAGCAGTGTGCAATGTTTACTGACTCTACCTCAGATCACACCTACAGCTGAACAATAGGATCTATACAACCCTGAGTCAGCAGTCTGCCCACATGGACTGAAGGGTGTGAGAGTAGGAGGATGGAGAGTGGAAAGAGAAGGAGACACAGGGAGGGAGGTCGAGGGAAAGATGGTGTAAGGCAACGGGATTGAGGAAAAGTCTGAGTGATAGAGGGAACAAGAGAGAAAGATCAAATGAAAAAGTGAAGCCTTGAGAGATGGATGGTGAGGGGATGGAGAGTGAAGGAAACAACAGGGAGAAGGACAGAGAATTGGAGAAACAGAGAGAGAGAAGTGGACATAGACAGATGAATGGGGGAATGCACAGACAAAAAGTACATCAATTTTAAAGCATGACCATTGGACTGTGAAGAAGTATATGTTATGATGGACCCAGCACGGGTCAGTTGGGGCAGTCTGTACCACATCCAAACCCCTGGCTGTCTACGGATAAATACCTTCTCCCCTATCTCACTCTCTCCATCCCCCCTGTCTCGTGCTCTCTTTGATGAACAACACTCCATCTTTAATCCCTGCTGCTCCCACTGAACTATATAAACTATTAACTGCACATCCAGTAAATCCCACAGCAGAAAGCAGGCTGTAAAATTGCCTACGGGCCCCAGTAAAGTGGCCTTGCTGTATGACATGATGGGGGCTAAAAACAGTCATTTCCCACTACAGGCTTTCTCAAATTGAGTCTTATCCACTGCCTCCGTCAAGGTTTTTTCTCTCTTTTCTGTGGGTGCCAACCCTTCCCCTTGCCCCCTCTTCCCATCCTCCACACACCCTCCACCTCTCTTTCCCTTAAATCGCACTGTCATCAGCAGCCAGAGGGATTATGGGGGAAAGGGCTGACCCTGGTGATGCGATGGGGGATATGATGGAACCTGTCCTCCAGTCAGTCGGCCTACAGACGAGTCATTATGGGGCGACGGACATGATGGGTGTCTGGCCAAATGGCCACGTTTAACCTCTCACCTCCTGAGCAAGTCTAGCTCTGAGGGCTGCTTATATGTGGGGACGGGGGCTTTGGGAGAATGCAATGGAGAGTTGCGTTGGTTAGGAGGCACATCACATTGTGAGGAGGGGAGGGGCAGTTCGTTACTTCAGGATTGGAGGCTAAGCCATATCTTTGTCAGCTGAGAATAACAATCTATCCCTCAACGTAACCGTGACTAACGAGATGATTGTGGACTACAGGAAAAGCAGCACCAAGCACGCCCCCATTCTCATCAACGGGGCTGTAGTGGAGCAGGTTGAGAGCTTCAAGTTCCTTGGTGTCCACAATAACAACAAACTAGAATGGTCCAAACACACCAAGACTGTCGTGAAGAGGGCACGACAAAGCCTATTCCCCTCAGGGAACTAAAAAGATTTGGCATGGGTCCTGAGATCCTCAAAAGGTTCTACAGCTGCAACATCGAGAGCATCCTGACCGGTTGCATCACTGCCTGGTACGGCAATTGCTTGGCCTGCGACTGCAAGGCACTTCAGAGGGTAGTGCGTACGGCCCAGTACATTACTGGGGCAAAGCTGCCTGCCATCCAGGACCTCTACACAAAAAGGCTTCTCAACAGTTTTTACCCCCAAGCCATAAGACTCCTGAATAGGTAACCAAATGGTTATCCGGACTATTTGCATTGTTCCTACCCCCAACCCCTCTTTTACACTGCTGCTACTCTCTATTTATCTTACATGCATAGTCACTTTAACTATACATTCATGTTCATACTACCTCAATTGGGCCGACCAACAAGTGCTCCTGCACGTTGGCTAACCGGGCTATCTGCATTGCGTCCCGCCACCCGCCTACTCTCTGTTCATCATATATGCATAGTCACTTTATCCACAGCTACATGTACATACTACATCAATCAGCCTGACTAACCAGTGTCTGTATATAGCCTTGCTACTGTTATTTTCAAATGTATTTTTTACTGTTGTTTTATTTCTTTACTTACCTACCTACACAAACACACACACACACACACACACACACACACCTTTAAGCCTGTAAGTAAGCTTTCACTGTAAGGTCTACTACACCTGTTGTATTCGGTGTAAGCAACAAATAAACTTTGATTTGATTTGCGTTTACTGAAAACCCCTGTAATATGAGTTAGACACTGTGCCATCTCAGTCTTCCATTTCCTGAGTCAGACACACTCACAGACTTTGTGGATTGGGTGGGTTCAGTACGCACACCCACCCTCTTCTTCCACCCTCCTCCTCCTCAAATATCTCACCCTCTACATGTCCAGGCAGTGGGGGAGCTGAAATCGCATTCTCTGCGCCTCCCGTCGCTGACCTGAATCTGACAGCGGCCCGCAATAACAGCTCCAAGACTGAAGAAGAGAGGGGGGGCAAGAGAAAGAGAGCGAGAGGATAGAGAGAGGGAGAGAGCAGGATAGGAAAGAGAGATAAAGAGAGAGGGTGAGAGAGAGAGAGAGAGGAAGGGAGAGAGAGGGAGAGAGAGAACGATAGAGGGAGAAAGAGAGAAGGAAAGAGAGAGGGAGAGAGCAGGATAGGAAAGAGAGAGGGAGAGAGCAGGATAGGAAAGAGAGATAAAGAGAGAGGGTGAGAGAGAGAGAGAGAGGAAGGGAGAGAGAGGGAGAGAGAGAACGATAGAGGGAGAAAGAGAGAAGGAAAGAGAGAGGGAGAGAGCAGGATAGGAAAGAGAGATAGAGAGAGAGAGAGAGAGAGGAAGGGAGAGAGAGAATGATAGAGGGAGAAAGAGAGAAGGAAAGAGAGAGCACGGAGGAAATAACAAATCTTTTATAAAAAAATTAAATTATCCAATGTCATCGCAGTAGGTGGGGAGACAGGAGGTGGCAGGTCTGGGAGGCAAGGGGCATGGGGCTGGGCAGGATAGTGTTTCTATGGGTTGACAGAAAGAGAAAGCTAGGGAGAGAGAGAAGCTGGGGTGAGAGGGATTGGGTTGTGCTGGTGTTGATGAGGGCATGTGAAGAGGTACAGTGCCCGTGTCTGCCCACCTCACTCCCTCCAACACCCCCAAACTCCCAGCCCAGCCCAGCCCACCCCACCCAGCCCAATCCACCCCTCCCCTCCCCACCCAGCCCAGTCCACCCTCCCCACCCAGCCCATACCTCAACCTCGTTACACTCCTGCCATCACACCCACAGCACACCACCGGTTTTCCTCTTATTTTAGCCCCAGCAGCAGTCTACTCTCCCACCTTCTCTCTCTCTCTCTCTCTTTTCTTTTTTCCCTTCCTCTCTTCCAGCCTTACAAACCCCATGGTGTCATAGCGTCTCCTGTCTGAGGCCAGGAAGTGTTGGAGTGGAGGGTCACACAGGAGAGAACCAACTTTTTCTACATTGTAGAATAATATTGAAGACATCAAAACTATGAAATAACACATATGGAAGCATGTAGTAACCAAAAAAGTGTTAAACAAATTAAAATATATTTGAGATTTGAGATTTTTCAACCCTTTGATCCCTATGAAGCCCCTCTATCTCTCTCCTTTTCTCTTACATTAAAACACCCCCTCTCTCAATCTCTTTCTTTCCCCCTCTCTCCCATTTTCTGTTTAAATCAAACTCTCCCCCTCCTGTTTTCTCTCAAATTAAAATCGCAATTTAATGCAAACGTAGCGTCAAACATAAATACATCTTCAGTATAGCTGTTTTCCCTTTCATGTAAATGACGATACTATGCCATTATTAAGGATTGGTTGAAGTTCATACAAAAAGAATGGCCGTGGATATAGTATGTCTCTTTGGACCAGGCAGCTATGGAGTCATCCGAAATATATGTGTGTCTGTGTATGCGAGAAACGGAGAAAGGGAGAGAGAGTGAGAGTGAGAAAGATTGTGTGTGTGTGTGTGTGTCTGCTCTGGTGGATGGCAGGCTATGAATTATATTACATCTTCAAAATAGGCCCTGGCGCCAACGCTGAAGCTGCGGCACATCTTCAATTTCAAGATGCTGGGAAGAGAAGAAAAAAAAGAGTATAGATGAAGAAAGAGAGAGAGAGGCTGAGGAGGACGTCAGAGAGGGAAAAAAGAGAGCAGATTCAATCTTGGAGTACCTTACAAATGTTTGCGTCAGGTTACTTGTTTAAAGGAGAAGAGGAAGGAAGAGAGAAGAGAAAGGAGGGGAGAGGTAATGTCCACAGCTCTTTTTTTTCCTTCTCTCCTTTTCCTGCTCCCCCCCCCCAAACTGCAGTGAAAAGATTAAATTGTTTACGAGCTCGAAGCCTGGCTGGCTAGAACGGATGAGCCAAGAGCGACAGAGATAGACATTCTAATTCGCAGCTGTACTTAGCGGCCCGGTCCCACTAATTCTTTTATCTGGCTTCAACACTCCGGGCAGCAGCTACATTCAGAAGGAGAGAAAAAAACCATGTGAAAGAGGCAGAAATTATAGTTTTATACGCTGATAAAAAATCTTGACTTGAATACTTGATTTATTTTTTTCCCCTTCTCCCTCTCCCCCCCTTTTCTTCTCCCTTTCCCTTGTTTCGCTCTCTCTTCCCTTTCTCCCCTCTTCTCACAAAGAGGGCCGTCCGTCTGTATTATTAACCCTTTATCTTGACTGAGCAGAAAGACGTTTTCCAGCATCTCCTTCACTGAGGCTTCTCTGGTGGTGATGGGGGGAGTGTGTGTGTATTTGTGCATGTGTGTTTGTTTGTGTGGTGTCAGTGTGTGTGTGGATAGGGTCATAGTGGTACATGTGTGTATATGGGGGGTGTAGGGGGTAGGGGACTGGAGGATAGCAGAGGTGTGAGTTGGTGTGGGTGTGTGTGGGTGTGTGTGTGGGGGGGGAGAACACAGCATGGAGAAGAATTAATGTTATCTTCCAGGCAGAAGAGGGAAGAGGGGAGATAAGAAGCTGCAGCAGCTGGGGGAGAATCAGGCGTGCGAGAAGTCGTGTTTCGAGGGGGCCGCTGTTGTAAATTCACTGGATATTCAGAGCAAGCCCTGCTAGTCTCTCTCTCTCTCTCTCTCTCTCTCTCTCTCTCTCTCTCTCTCTCTCTCTCTCTCTCTCTATCTCTCTCTCTTTCTCTGTCTCTTGCACGCTCTCTCTCTCTCTCTCTCTCTCTCTCTCTCTCTCTTTCTCTGTCTCTTCCACCCTCTCTCTCTCTCTCTTGCACGCTCTCTCTCTCTCTCTCTCTCTCTCTCTCTCTATCTATCTATCTCTCTCTCTCTCTTTCTCTGTCTCTTCCACCCTACCCCCTCTCTCTCTCTCTCTCTCTATCTGTCTATCTATCTCTCTCTCTTTCTCTGTCTCTTCCACCCTCTCTCTCTCTCTCTCTCTTCCTCATTCTCCTCAATTTTTTTCTCCCAGATGTCTGCTCTCCCGATAGGGGCATTGTGCCCGCTGCACTATATAGAAAGCTCATCAGTGCTGGTTGCCTTTTGGGCGTTATCGGCTGGTAAGGTAACTGCACGCTTATAGACTGCGAACAGATAATGGGGGGCAGAAGAAAAGAGATAAAGGGGGGACCTCTTCTCATTATCAGCTATCTCCAGCACTGCAGACACTGCCAGTATTGAGTGGTTAGTATGCCGGGCATAAATTAAAAGCACCCACGGAAGAAAAGGAGGGTAGGAGGGAGGAGGAAACGAAACGAGGGAGAGGTGGCGAGGAGGTAGCATAGTGCAGTCACCCGTCTCTCCCTCTCTCTCCCTCGCTCTCTTTCTCCCTGTCTTTCTCTTTCTATGGTGGACTTTACTCAGCCAACTGACGAGTTAATTGGGTACCTGAGAAACTGTTAAGGACCTCATGTTACATAAACAGGCTGTACACACCTGCGTGTTACACTCATATACAGTATATACAGTGCCTTGCGAAAGTATTCGGCCCCCTTGAACTTTGCGACCTTTTGCCACATTTCTGGCTTCAAACATAAAGATATAAACTGTATTTTTTTTGTGAAGAATCAACAACAAGTGGGACACAATCATGAAGTGGAATGACATTTATTGGATATTTCAAACTTTTTTAACAAATCAAAAACTGAAAAATTGGGCGTGCAAAATTATTCAGACCCTTTACTTTCAGTGCAGCAAACTCTCTCCAGACGTTCAGTGAGGATCTCTGAATGATCCAATGTTGACGTAAATGACTAATGATGATAAATACAATCCACCTGTGTGTAATCAAGTCTCCGTATAAATGCACCTGCACTGTGATAGTCTCAGAGGTCCGTTAAAAGCGCAGAGAGCATCATGAAGAACAAGGAACACACCAGGCAGGTCCGAGATACTGTTGTGAAGAAGTTTAAAGCCGGATTTGGATACAAAAATATTTCCCAAGCTTTAAACATCCCAAGGAGCACTGTGCAAGTGATAATATTGAAATGGAAGGAGTATCAGACCACTGCAAATCTACCAAGACCTGGCCGTCCCTCTAAACTTTCAGCTCATACAAGGAGAAGACTGATCAGAGATGCAGCCAAGAGGCCCATGATCACTCTGGATGAACTGCAAAGATCTACAGCTGAGGTGGGAGACTCTGTCCATTGGACAACAATCAGTCATATATTGCACAAATCTGGCCTTTATGGAAGAGTGGCAAGAAGAAAGCCATTTCTTAAAGATATCCATAAAAAGTGTTGTTTAAAGTTTGCCACAAGCCACCTGGGAGACACACCAAACATGTGGAAGAAGGTGCTCAGATGAAACCAAAATTGAACTTTTTGGCAACAATGCAAAACGTTATGTTTGGCGTAAAAGCAACACAGCTGAACACACCATCCCCACTGTCAAACATGGTGGTGGCAGCATCATGGTTTGGGCCTACTTTTATTCAGCAGGGACAGGGAAGATGGTTAAAATTGATGGGAAGATGGATGGAGCCAAATACAGGACCATTCTGGAAGAAAACCTGATGGAGTCTGCAAAAGACCTGAGACTGGGACGGAGATTTGTCTTCCAACAAGACAATGATCCAAAACATAAAGCAAAATCTACAATGGAATGGTTCAAAAATTAACATATCCAGGTGTTAGAATGGCCAAGTCAAAGTCCAGACCTGAATCCAATCGAGAATCTGTGGAAAGAACTGAAAACTGCTGTTCACAAATGCTCTCCATCCAACCTCACTGAGCTCGAGCTGTTTTGCAAGGAGGAATGGGAAAAAATTTCAGTCTCTCGATGTGCAAAACTGATAGAGACATACCCCAAGCGACTTACAGCTGTAATCGCAGCAAAAGGTGGCGCTACAAAGTATTAACTGAAGGGGGCTGAATCATTTTGCACGCCCAATTTTTCAGTTTTTGATTTGTTAAAAAAGTTTGAAATATCCAATAAATGTCGTTCCACTTCATGATTGTGTCCCACTTGTTGTTGATTCTTCACAAAAAAATACAGTTTTATATCTTTATGTTTGAAGCCTGAAATGTGGCAAAAGGTCGCAAAGTTCAAGGGGGCCGAATACTTTCGCAAGGCACTGTATCTGTGTAGGAAGACAAACTGTAAATATGTAAATTCATTGAGAATATATACTGATTTTATCATTGTGGTCTATGTCTGATTCCTACTGAGGTCTTTTGGTAAAGGATGACATTGGTTTCCTGCTTCAACTGAAACCCAAGCAGTGTATTTGTGTTTGTGAGATGGTTACATATCAAACCGGTTATTTCCACCATAAGCAACACAGGGTGACAGTGAGTTCAATCTCCCTGAAGTATTGTGTTCTGCCTAACGGGCTCTGTCTGCATATAGAATGCTACTGCAACACTTTCAGATGAATTTTACAGCTACACAGACTCGGTCCTCTCTCTTTCTCTCCTGTTCTCTTTCTCTCTACTTCTCTCCTTCTCTCCCTTTCTTTCTTTCTTTCTTTCTTTCTTTCTTTCTTTCTTTCTTTCTTTCTTTCTTTCTTTCTCTCTCTCTCCCTCTCTCCCTCTCTGCATCTCTCTCTCTCTCTCTCACACTCTCTCTCTCTCTCCCTCCCTCTCTCCTCTCTCTCTCTCTCTCTCCCTCCCTCTCTCCTCTCTCTCTCTCTCACTCTCTCTCTCTCTCCCTCCCTCTCTCCTCTCTGTATCTCTCTCTCTCTCTCTCCCTCTCCTCTCTGTATCTCTCTCTCTCTCTCTCTCTCTCTCCCTCCCTCTCTCCTCTCTGTATCGCTCTCTCTCTCTCTCCCTCCCTCCCTCTCTCCTCTCCATATCGCTCTCTCTCTCTCTCTCTCTCTCTCTGCCTCTCTCTCTCTCTCTCTCTCTCTCTTCCCCTCTGTCTCTACTCTCTGGTTCTCCTCTCCGTATTGCTCTCTCTCTCTCTTCATGCCATTCAACAGCATCGTCAGTGGAGGAAAAAACCCACCCAACCTTGAAAAGAGCTAAACAAAACAACACTCCTTTCCCTCCTCCTCTCCTGTCCTCCCCACACTGCCACACACACGCACGCAGGCACTTGGACCAATACCAATTAAAGACGCAAAGGACACAGTGACAGTCCTTGGTTTATTTGCCGGTTGTTTGGCAGGGGTTATCTAAGTGTGTGTATACGTGTATGGTTCTGGGGGGTCACTGTCAAACTCTGTGTGTGTCTCCCTCTCTGTCTCTCTGTGTATGTGAGAGAGACAATCTTCAGCAGTTCACCCTGCCACAGAGAGAGCCAAACAGACAGTCAGACAGACAGCCAAACAGACAAACAGACACACAAACAAACAGACAGTCATATAGACAGACAGACAGACAGACATGCTCCAGATAAACCCCTAGCTCTTCCTCCTATGCTGTTCTCCCTCACAATGGAGCCCGGGCTTCATTTGCATGACACAATTGGCTCTCCGTGCTGATGTGTTGTGACTAGACAAGTGTAGCATTATGGGGGAACAAGTTACCATGGAGAAGGTTAATATAGACAATAAGGGAGCTGGATAATGGGAATTGGGTTCCTGTTTTTCCAACCTCTTATCGTGCAGGCGGGCGAGAGAAATCAGGGCTGCTCTGAATAAAGGGATACAGCGTTAAAGGGCCAGTATTACGTGATGCCCAGGACTGGGCTGTCATGTTCATACACACACATGTTGATTCCCATACATATTAATGCAGGTATGTGTAGATACGCACAGAGAGATGCATAGATCTATAGTACATGCATAGGCCTACATACTGCTCTTGCATTGTACATGGTTATAGCTTACTTTAATATCCTTTTAAGGATCGGACGCTTTTTTTTTTTTTTTTGCTTAAAATGACATACCCAAATGTAACTACCTGTAGCTCAGGACCTGAAGCAAGGATATGCATTTTCTTGATACCATTTGAAAGGAAACACTTTGAAGTTTGTGGAAATGTGAAATTAATGTTGGAGAATATAACACATTAGATCTGGTAAAAGATAATATAATAAAAAAACGTGTTTTTGTTGTTGTTGTATCATTATCTTTGAAATGCAAGAGAAAGGCCATAATGTATAATTCCATCCCAGGTGCAATTTAGATTTTGGCCACTAGATGGCAGCAGTGTATGTGCAAAGTTTTAGACTGATCCAATGCATATCTGTTCAAAATGTTGTATCAAGACTGTCCAAATGTGCCTAATTGGTTAATTAATGCATTTTCAAGTTCATAATTGTGCACTCTCCTCAAACAATAGCATGGTATTCTTTCACTCTAATAGCTACTGTATATTGGACAGTGCATTTCGATTAACGAGAAGTTAAACTTTTTGCCCATATCAGATATTTCTATATCCTGGGAAATGTTCTTGTTACTTATGTAACAGGGTTATATTGGTGATTCCCCTTGCCACTTTATTGTTAAGCCAATGGGTTTTTGGTTTGAGTTTGTCTTGCATTCACCTACTCAACATGGCATCTTATTGGCTGGTTTGCGTAGCTTGCTTACGAGGGGGGATGTTCCAGTTAGAATCGTCCCAGTGAACAAGCACCAAACCAGCGGTAAGTTGTTGGTTGCAAAGCACTGTACATCAAAAGTGATTTTTATACTCTCAAGTGATGATTTAAATGTACAATTTATATCAAATAGTTTGTAAATGTTATTCGAACATCACACATAAGATGCAGCGGTTTTTGGAGAATATTTGTTGTGCATTTTGTTGTAAAGAATTCCCGCCAGTACTAGCTAGCAACTTACTGTGTCTGGTGGGGGGGTTCATATATTTTCTACAGTGCGTGAGTGCAGAGTTGGATGGTGAGACGTGCATTGCATGACGTGCAATTTTGTGTCGTTCCTATCAGAATAAAGCTGCATGACTGGTGCTACATGTTGGAGTTCCGTGTCGATGACTGATTGTACACAACGCAAGACGAGTACTGTTACACTTACAACCTCATGCTAATCACATTAGCCTACGTTAGCTCAACTGTCTCGCGGGAGTGACACACACACACACCGATCCCGTAAAGGAAATACAAAATATAAAAAATGAATAGTCTAATCATAGTGTAAAAGCAGGTGAGTGGTTCTACTCTCCTTTAACCTATAGATAAACAAGCCAGACTTTCATTAACAATTCCATTTTTTTTGTGAAGCCTGCATTCAGTTGCCCTTCCCTGTTGCACACAAGCTTCCATTCCCCTGTCACAAGGGGATTTATGGCTGATTTAAGATGAAGTCGTCAACACTCTAATTTTATTTGGCACTTAATAGGCACTTACTATAGTATTTTTTTTTATTAATCTCTTGAGTTGGGAAAATATGTTTTTTATTCATTTGAAAATGTGCTCTTTATGACAGAATGTTACAATTAGGTTAAATAAAACATAAAAAATACTGTAAAACATTAAACATTTTTCACCAAGTTTCACTACTCAAAAGGCACCTAATTGGTGGAACGACCCAACTATTGCATAGGATTTGAGTACTGTGTGTATCAAACCGACCCCCCACTACATCAAATGGGCTGTCTTCTAGAGATTAGAATTAGTTAATTTCTTTAATCGATTTGATGCAGTTGCAACAATGTTTGTCACAGCATAGGCAATCAAACCACTGCTAGGAGCAGAAGCAATGTGGACAGGATTAGTTTTTTTTTGTATTATTTATTATACCAGCACCAAGGAGAAACTGCATACTGCATACTCATTAGTGCCCACTGTATACCCTCTAAATGAGGAGTGCCTACTCAATAACCACTATAAATACTGCCACTCAATAACCACTGTAGATAGTGCCACTCAATAACCACTGTAGATAGTGCCACTCAATAACCACTGTAGATAGTGCCACTCAATAACCACTGTAGATAGTGCCACTCAATAACCACTGTAGATAGTGCCACTCAATAACCACTGTAGATAGTGCCACTCAATAACCACTGTAGATAGTGCCACTCAATAACCACTGTAAATAGTGCCACTCAATAACCACTGTAAATAGTGCCACTCAATAACCACTGTAAATAGTGCCACTCAATAACCACTGTAGATAGTGCCACTCAATAACCACTATAAATACTGCCACTCAATAACCACTGTAAATAGTGCCACTCAATATCCACTGTAAATAGTGCCACTCAATAACCACTGTAAATAGTGCCACTCAATAACCACTATAAATAGTGCCAACTCAATCTAAATATGTAGTGCCCTGTGTATATGTTTTTGGAGTAGAGCCCACCCAGATTCAGTGGCCTCTATGATGGTGCCCACACACTACCCTTCATATGAGGCAGTTCCACTCTGTAGCCTTTGAGTATTGCCTCCTTGTGAGTACTAAGTACTACCTAGTGTGAGTACTGAGTACTGCTTAGTGTGAGTACTGAGTACTGCCTAGTGTGAGTTGAGCCCACTCTCTCTCTATGAATAGCAGAGTGCCTGCTCCGTAGCCTCTGTAGTCTCCATAGTCTGAGGCAGTACTCATACTTAACGCATGCCTCGTAGGGCCAGGGTGCCCTCCCCCTCACCTCACCCCCACCATTCAGCTCCCTCTCTGAGCCGCCCAGCATGTAAAAGGCCCAATTACCATCCCTCACACAAGCCCTAACTAGACCACAATAGGCAAGTCATTTTTCATTTAATATTTGGGGGTGGCTGCCGAGACTGGGGTTTGGAGTGTGGTGATGGTGGGTTTGAAGATGGTGGAGGGGGGCTCCACGGTCCTGGAAGAGCCTCCCACAGTGGCTCCAGATGGGACTAGCTGGCAGAAAGGTTGTTATGAGGGGACGATTGAGTGCCTTACGTTCTGAATTAAGTTTGAACCCTGGGGTGTCTAGGCTTTGTGGAGAGGGAGTGAGGGGTTTGAGAGAGAGAGAGGGAGAGAAAGAGGGAGAGAGAAAGAAAGAGAGAGCTCTAAATCACTGTGCTGGGCTTTGGTCCCCTGTCAAGTGCCTCCCATCATCATGACATTTAAACCATTCATTAATTACCCAACTATGTGATGAGTTTTCTCTGCCCCCTCCCTCCCTCCTTCCCTCCCTCCCTCCCCCCTTCCCTCCCTCCCTCCCTCCCTCCCTGGGAAATAAATAAATAATAGACTGGGACATGTCATCTTCTCTCATCCCTCCATCTCTGATAATTTGACTGAGCGTCATTACATCCTTTATGGCATGTTAGAGAATTGTGGCATTATGCTGGTATTCTCCCGGAATTACAGGGCTATCATAAATGTAAATTGAGTCCTTGTGTCTCCCTCTCTCCATAACTCCCCCTTTTAACAACCTCCCTCCTGCATTTAACACGCCCCCCACCACAGTCTCCTACTTGACTCTCAGTTGTGGATCTCATCATTTTGTCAGATTTCGATGTGAGAATCCTCGCCACAGGGGTCTGACTATCTTTTGGACGGGAGTTCTGCTACGAAGCCAAAGTACATTTTAGAGGAAGTTTAATTTCCCACCTCGAGCTGCTCCAGTTAGGTGTAGGAAGTTGTATTTCCCACTCTGAGCAGCTCGTTAGGTGTAGGAAGTTGTATTTCCGTCTCTGAGCAGCTTGTTAGGTGTAGGAAGTTGTAATTCCCTCTCTGAGCAGCTCGTTAGGAGTAGGAAGTTGTATTTCCATCTCTGAGCTGCTCCAGTTTGGTGTAGGAAGTTGTATTTCCCTCTCTGAGCAGCTCGTTAGGTGTAGGAAGTTGTATTTCCCTCTCTAAGCAGCTCGTTAGGTGTAGGAAGTTGCATTTCCCTCTCTAAGCAGCTCGTTAGGTGTAGGAAGTTGTATTTCCCTCTCTGAGCAGCTCGTTAGGTGTAGGAAGTTGTATTTCCCTCCCTGAGCAGCTCCAGTTAGGTGTAGGAAGTTGTATTTCCCTCTCTGAGCAGCTCGTTAGGTGTAGGAAGTTGTGTTTCCCTCTCTGAGCTGCTCCAGTTAGGTGTAGGAAGTTGTATTTCCCTCTCTGAGCAGCTCGTTAGGTGTAGGAAGTTGTATTTCCCTCCCTGAGCAGCTCGTTAGGTGTAGGAAGTTGTATTTCCCTCTCTGAGCAGCTCCAGTTAGTCGTAGGAAGTTGTATTTCCCTCTCTGAGCAGCTCCAGTTAGGTGTAGGAAGTTGTATTTCCCACTCTGAGCAGCTCGTTAGGTGTAGGAAGTTGTATTTCCCTCTCTGAGCAGCTCCAGTTAGGTGTAGGAAGTTGTATTTCCCTCTCTGAGCAGCTCGTTAGGTGAAGGAAGTTGTATTTCCCTCTCTGAGCAGCTCCAGTTAGGTGTAGGAAGTTGTATTTCCCTCTATGACCAGCTCCAGTTAGGTGTAGGAAGTTGTATTTCCCTCCCTGAGCTGCTCCAGTTAGGTGTAGGAAGTTATATTTCCCTCTATGACCAGCTCCAATTAGGTGTAGGAAGTTGTATTTCCCTCCCTGAGCAGCTCGTTAGGTGTAGGAAGTTGTATTTCCCTCTCTGAGCAGCTTGTTAGGTGTAGCAAGTTGTATTTCCCACTCTGAGCAGCTCGTTAGGTGTAGGAAGTTGTATTTCCCTCTCTGAGCAGCTCGTTAGGTGTAGGAAGTTGTATTTCCCTCTCTGAGTAGCTCGTTAGGTGTAGGACGTTGTATTTCCCTCTCTGAGCTGCTCCAGTTAGGTGTAGGAAGTTGTATTTCCCTCTCTGAGCAGCTCATTAGGTGTAGAAAATTGTACTTCCCTCCCATAGCAGCTAGTTAGGTGTAGGAAGTTGTATTTCCCTCTCTGAGCAGCTCATTAGGTGTAGGAAGTTGTATTTCCCTCCCTGAGCAGCTCGTTAGGTATAGGAAGTTGTATTTCCTTCTCTGAGCAGCTCCAGTTAGGTGTAGGAAGTTGTATTTCCCTCTCTGAGCTGCTCCAGTTAGGTGTAGGAAGTTGTATTTCCCTCTCTGCGCTAGTCCAGTTAGGTGTAGGAAGTTGTATTTCCCTCTCTGAGCTGCTCGTTCGTTGTAGGAAGTTGTATTTCCCTCCCTGAGCAGCTCGTTTGGTGAAGGAAGTTGTATTTCCCACTCTGAGCAGCTCCGGTTAGGTGTAGGAAGTTGTATTTCCCTCTCTGATCTGCTCCAGTTAGGTGTAGGAAGTTGTATTTCCCTCTCTGAGCTGCACCAGTTAGGTGTAGGAAGTTGTATTTCCCTCTCTGAGCAGCTCCAGTTAGGTGTAGGATGTTGTATTTCCCTCTCTGAGCTGCTCCAGTTAGGTGTAGGAAGTTGTATTTCCCTCTCTGAGCTGCTCCAGTTAGGTGTAGGAAGTTGTATATTCCTCTTTGAGCAGCTCGTTAGGTGTAGGACGTTGCATTTCCCTCCCTGAGCCTTTCGTTAGGTGTAGGAAGTTGTATTTCCCTCTCTGAGCAGATCATTAGGTGTGGAAAATTGTACTTCCCTCTCTGAGCAGCTCCTGTTAGGTGTAGGAAGTTGTATTTCCCTCTCTGAGCAGCTCCAGTTAGGTGTAGAAAATTGTACTTCCCTCTCTGAGCAGCTCCTGTTAGGTGTAGGAAGGTGTATTTCCCTCTCTGAGCTGCTCCAGTTAGGTGTAGGAAGTTGTATTTCCCTCTCTGACCAGCTCCAGTTAGGTGTAGGAAGTTGTATTTCCTTCTCTGAGCAGCTCCTGTTAGGTGTAGGAAGTTGTATTTCCTTCTCTGAGCAGCTCCTGTTAGGTGTAGGAAGTTGTATTTCCCTCTCTGAGCTGCTCCAGTTAGGTGTAGGAAGTTGTATTTCCCTCTCTGAGCAGCTCCAGTTAGGTGTAGGAAATTGTATTTCCCTCTCTGAGCAGCTCCAGTTAGGTGTAGGAAGTTGTATTTCCCTCTCTGAGCTGCTCCAGTTAGGTGTAGGGGGTTGTATTTCCCGCTTTTTAACAGCTCTTTAGGTGAAGGAAGTTGTATTTCCCTCTCTGAGCAGCTCGTTAGTTGTAGGAAGTTGTATTTCCCTCCCTGAGCAGCTCGTTAGTTGTAGGAAGTTGTATTTCCCTATCTGAGCAGCTCGTTAGGTGTAGGAAATTGTATTTCCCTCTCTGAGCAGCTCCAGTTAGGTGTAGGAAGTTGTATTTCCCTCCCTGTGCAGCTCGTTAGGTGTAGGAAGTTGTATTTCCCACTCTGAGCAGCTCGTTAGGTGTAGGAAGTTGTATTTCCCTCTCTGAGCAGCTCCAGTTAGGTGTAGGAAGTTGTATTTCCCTCGCAGAGCTGCTACAGTTAGGTGTAGGACGTTTTATTTCCCTCTCTGAGCAGCTCGTTAGTTGTAGGAAGTTGTATTTCCCTCCCTGAGCAGCTCGTTTGGTGAAGGAAGTTGTATTTCCCTCTCTGAGCAGCTCCCGTTAGGTGTAGGAAGTTGTATTTCCCTCTCTGAGCTGCTCCAGTTAGGTGTAGGTGAACTGTTGATACGGTCTCTTTACACTCTCCGTCAACAGTTCCACAATATTTCAGTTTGGTTTCATAGTTTAATATGATTCATTTGTGTCACTTTTGTCATGTTGTGTCTAGCAATCTGTATTTGTTGTGTGTATGTGTTTGTTTTTCCAATTTACCTGCGTGTCTGTGTCTCGCAGAGAGTTGGAGGTCATTGCTTTGTGTGTGTGTGCTCATAGGCGCACAGATACACACAGCTCAAGGAATTGATGATAAAAAAATAGAAGGCGATAGATTTCCTCCCAGGGATGACACCCCATTTGTTTTCATTTTGCAGATGGTCGTCATCCCCCAGATTACACGCTCTCTCTCCCCCCTCTCCCCCCTCGGGGCAGACGTCCCACCCCCCTCTCCCCCCACCCTATTGCTCCTCCTATTATTCCTTAATGGATCGGGGACAAAAACAATGACCTACTAAAGAGCAGACAGAGAATTCACCTGTGATTTATCTATTTACCCCCCCTCATACACTCTCCCATCATACAGGCAGCCAGACAAATCCACTGCTTTCTCTCATACACTCACCCATTATACAGGCAGCCAGACAAATCCCCTGCTTTCTCTCATACACTCTCCCATCATACAGGCAGCCAGACAAATCCACTGCTTTCTCTCATACCCTCTCCCATTGTACAGGCAGCCAACAAATCCACTGCTTTCTCTCATATCCTCTCCCATCGAACAGACAGCCAGACAAATCCCCTGCTTTCTCTCATACCCTCTCCCATCGTACAGGCAGCCAAACAAATCCCCTGCTTTCTCTCATACCCTCTCCCATTGTACAGGCAGCCAGACAAATCCACTGCTTTCTCTCATACACTCTCCCATTATACAGGCAGCCAGACAAATCCCCTGCTTTCTCTCATACACTCTCCCATCATACAGGCAGCCAGACAAATCCACCACTTTCTCTCATACACTCTCCCATCATACAGTTCCTAGGCCGTCATTGAAAATAAGAATTTGTTCTTAACTGACTTGCCTAGTTAAATAAATAAATAATATAATACAAGCAGCCAGACAAATCCACTGCTTTCTCTCATACACTCTCCCATCATACAGGCAAACAGACAAATCCAATGCTTTCTCTCATACACTGTCCCATCATACAGGCAGCCAGACAAATCCACTGCTTTCTCTCATACACTCTCCCATCATACAGGCAGCCAGACAAATCCCCTGCTTTCTCTCATACCCTCTCCCATTGTACAGGCAGCCAGACAAATCCACCACTTTCTCTCATACACTCTCCCATCGTACAGGCAGCCAGACAAATCCCCTGCTTTCTCTCATACACTCTCCCATCATGCAGGCAGCCAGACAAATCCCCTGCTTTCTCTCATACACTCTCCCATTGTACAGGCAGCCAGACAAATCCACCACTTTCTCTCATACCCTCTGCCATTGTACAGGCAGCCAAACAAATCCACTGCTTTCTCTCATACCCTCTTCCATTATACAGGCAGCCAGACAAATCCCCTTCTTTCTGTCATACCCTCTCCCATTGTACAGGCAACCAGACAAATCCACCACTTTCTCTCATACCCTCTCCCATTGTACAGGCAGCCAAACAAATCCCATGCTTTCTCTCATACCCTCTCCCATCGTACAGGCAGCCAAACAAATCCACTGCTTTCTCTCATACCCTCTCCCATTGAACAGTCAGCCAGACAAATCCCCTGCTTTCTCTCATACCCTCTCCCATCGTACAGGCAGCCAGACAAATCCCCTGCTTTCTCTCATACCCTCTCCCATCGTACAGGCAGCCAGACAAATCCACTGCTTTCTCTCTTACACTCTCCCATCATACAGGCAGCCAGACAAATCCCCTGCTTTCTCTCATACCCTCTCCCATTGTACAGGCAGCCAGACAAATCCACCACTTTCTCTCATACACTCTCCCATCGTACAGGCAGCCAGACAAATCCCCTGCTTTCTCTCATACACTCTCCCATCATACAGGCAGCCAGACAAATCCCCTGCTTTCTCTCATACCCTCTCCCATTGTACAGGCAGCCAAACAAATCCCATGCTTTCTCTCATACCCTCTCCCATCGTACAGGCAGCCAAACAAATCCACTGCTTTCTCCCATACCCTCTCCCATCGAACAGGCAGCCAAACAAATCCACTGCTTTCTCTCATATCCTCTCCCATCAAACAGACAGCCAGACAAATCCACTGCTTTCTCTCATACCCTCTCCCATTGAACAGTCAGCCAGACAAATCCCCTGCTTTCTCTCATACCCTCTCCCATCGTACAGGCAGCCAGACAAATCCCCTGCTTTCTCTCATACCCTCTCCCATCGTACAGGCAGCCAGACAAATCCACTGCTTTCTCTCTTACACTCTCCCATCATACAGGCAGCCAGACAAATCCCCTGCTTTCTCTCATACCCTCTCCCATTGTACAGGCAGCCAGACAAATCCACCACTTTCTCTAATACACTCTCCCATTGTACAGGCAGCCAGACAAATCCCCTGCTTTCTCTCATACACTCTCCCATCATACAGGCAGCCAGACAAATCCCCTGCTTTCTCTCATACACTCTCCCATTGTACAGGCAGCCAGACAAATCCACCTCTTTCTCTCATACCCTCTGCCATTGTACAGGCAGCCAAACAAATCCACTGCTTTCTCTCATACCCTCTTCCATTATACAGGCAGCCAGACAAATCCCCTTCTTTCTGTCATAACCTCTCCCATTGTACAGGCAACCAGACAAATCCACCACTTTCTCTCATACCCTCTCCCATTGTACAGGCAGCCAAACAAATCCCATGCTTTCTCTCATACCCTCTCCCATCGTACAGGCAGCCAAACAAATCCACTGCTTTCTCCCATACCCTCTCCCATCGAACAGGCAGCCAAACAAATCCACTGCTTTCTCTCATATCCTCTCCCATCGAACAGACAGCCAGACAAATCCACTGCTTTCTCTCATACCCTCTCCCATTGAACAGTCAGCCAGACAAATCCCCTGCTTTCTCTCATACCCTCTACCATTGTACAGGCAGCCAGACAAATCCCCTGCTTTCTCTCATACCCTCTCCCATCATACAGGCAGCCAGACAAATCCCCTGCTTTCTCTCATACCCTCTCCCAATGTACAGGCAGCCAGACAAATCCCCTGCTTTCTCTCATACCCTCTCCCATCGAACAGGCAGCCAGACAAATCCACTGCTTTCTCCCATACCCTCTCCCATCGAACAGACAGCCAGACAAATCCCCTGCTTTCTCTCATACCCTCTCCCATCGTACAGGCAGCCAAACAAATCCACTGCTTTCTCTCATACCGTCTCCCATCGAACAGGCAGCCAAACAAATCCACTGCTATCTCTCATACCCTCTCCCATCGAACAGTCAGCCAGACAAATCCACTGCTTTCTCTCATACCCTCTCCCATCGAACAGGCAGCCAAACAAATCCACTGCTTTCCTCATACCCTCTCCCATCGAACAGTCAGCCAGACAAATCCCCTGCTTTCTCTCAAACCCTCTCCCATTGTACAGGCAGCCAGACAAATCCCCTGCTTTCTCTCATACCCTCTCCCATTGTACAGGCAGCCAAACAAATCCACTGCTTTCTCTCATACCCTCTCCCATTGTACAGGCAGCCAAACAAATCCACTGCTTTCTCTCATACCCTCTCCCATCGAACAGACAGCCAGACAAATCCCCTGCTTTCTCTCATACCCTCTCCCATCATACAGGCAGCCAGTCAAATCCCCTGCTTTCTCTCATACCCTCTCCCATCGTACAGGCAGCCAAACAAATCCACTGCTTTCTCTCATACCCTCTCGCATTGTACAGGCAGCCAAACAAATCCACTGCTTTCTCTCATACCCTCTCCCATCGAACAGGCAGCCAGACAAATCTCCTGCTTTCTCTCATACCCTCTCCCATTGTACAGGCAGCCAGACAAATCCCCTGCTTTCTCTCATACCCTCTCCCATCGAACAGGCAGCCAGACAGATCCACTGCTTTCTCTCATACTCTCTCCCTTCGAACAGACAGCCAGACAAATCCCCTGCTTTCTCTCATACCCTCTCCCATCGAACAGTCAGCCAGACAAATCCCCTGCTTTCTCTCATACCCTCTCCCATTGTACAGGCAGCCAGACAAATCCCCTGCTTTCTCTCATACCCTCTCCCATCGAACAGTCAGCCAGACAAATCCCCTGCTTTCTCTCATACCCTCTCCCATCATACAGGCAGCCAGACAAATCCCCTACTTTCTCTCATACCCCCTCCCATCATACAGGCAGCCAGACAAATCCCCTGCTTTTTCTCATACCCTCTCCCATCGAACAGGCAGCCAGACAAATCCACTGCTTTCTCTCATACTCTCTCCCATCGAACAGTCAGCCAGACAAATCCCCTGCTTTCTCTCATACCCTCTCCCATTGTACAGGCAGCCAGACAAATTCCCTGCTTTCTCTCATACCCCCTCCCATCATACAGGCAGCCAGACAACTCCCCTGCTTTTTCTCATACCCTCTCCCATCGAACAGGCAGCCAGACAAATCCCCTGCTTTCTCTCATACCCTCTCCCATCGTACAGGCAGCCAAACAAATCCACTGCTTTCTCTCATACCCTCTCCCATCATACAGGCAGCCAGACAAATCCCCTGCTTTCTCTCATACCCCCTCCCATCATACAGGCAGCCAGACAAATCCCCTGCTTTTTCTGATACCCTCTCCCATCGAACAGGCAGCCAGACAAATCCACTGCTTTCTCTCATACTCTCTCCCATCGAACAGTCAGCCAGACAAATCCCCTGCTTTCTCTCATACCCTCTCCCATCGAATAGTCAGCCAGACAAATCCCCTGCTTTCTCTCATACCCTCTCCCATCATACAGGCAGCCAGACAAATCCCCTGCTTTCTCTCATACCCCCTCCCATCATACAGGCAGCCAGACAAATCCCCTGCTTTTTCTCATACACTCTCCCATCGAACAGGCAGCCAGACAAATCCCCTGCTTTCTCTCATACCCTCTCCCATCGAATAGTCAGCCAGACAAATCCCCTGCTTTCTCTCATACCCTCTCCCATCATACAGGCAGCCAGACAAATCCCCTGCTTTCTCTCATACCCCCTCCCATCATACAGGCAGCCAGACAAATCCCCTGCTTTTTCTCATACCCTCTCCCATCGAACAGGCAGCCAGACAAATCCCCTGCTTTCTCTCATACCCTCTCCCATCGTACAGGCAGCCAAACAAATCCACTGCTTTCTCTCATACCCTCTCCCATCGAACAGTCAGCCAGACAAATCCACTGCTTTCTCTCATACCCTCTCCCATCGAACAGTCAGCCAGACAAATCCACTGCTTTCTCTCATACCCTCTCCCATCGAACAGGCAGCCAGACAAATCCACTGCTTTCTCTCATACCCTCTCCCATCGAACAGTCAGCCAGACAAATCCCTTGCTTTCTCTCATACCCTCTCCCATTGTACAGGCAGCCAGACAAATCCCCTGCTTTCTCTCATACCCTCTCCCATCGAACAGTCAGCCAGAAAAATCCCATGCTTTCTCTCATACCCTCTCCCATCATAAAGGCAGCCAGACAAATCCCCTACTTTCTCTCATACCCCCTCCCATCATACAGGCATCCAGACAAATCCCCTGCTTTCTCTCATAGACTCTCCCATTGAACAGGCAGCCAGACAAATCCACTGCTTTCTCTCATACCCTCTCCCATCGAACAGACAGCCAGACAAATCCCCTGCTTTCTCTCATACCCTCTCCCATTGTACAGGCAGCCAGACAAATCCACTGGTTTCTCTCATACCCTCTCCCATCGAACAGGCAGCCAAACAAATCCACTGCTTTCTCTCATACCCTCTCCCATCGAACAGGCAGCCAGACAAATCCACTGGTTTCTCTCATACCCTCTCCCATCGAACAGGCAGCCAAACAAATCCACTGCTTTCTCTCATACCCTCTCCCATCGAACAGGCAGCCAGACAAATCCACTGCTTTCTCTCATACCCTCTCCCATCGAACAGTCAGCCAGACAAATCCCCTGCTTTCTCTCATACCCTCTCCCATTGTACAGGCAGCCAGACAAATCTCCTGCTTTCTCTCATACCCTCTCCCATTGTACAGGCAGCCAGACTAATCCACCACTTTCTCTAATACCCTCTCCCATCATACAGGCAGCCAAACAAATCCACTGCTTTCTCTCATACCCTCTCCCATCGAACAGTCAGCCAGACAAATCCCCTGCTTTCTCTCATACCCTCTCCCATTGTACAGGCAGCCAGACAAATCCACCACTTTCTCTCATACCCTCTCCCATCATACAGGCAGCCAAACAAATCCACCACTTTCTCTCATACCCTCTCCCATCGAACAGGCAGCCAGACAAATCCCCTGCTTTCTGTCATACCCTCTCCTATCGAACAGTCAGCCAGACAAATCCCCTGCTTTCTCTCATACCCTCTCCCATTGTACAGGCAGCCAGACAAATCCCCTGCTTTCTCTCATACCGTCTCCCATCGTACAGGCAGCCAAACAAATCCACTGCTTTCTCTCATACCCTCTCCCATTGTACAGGCAGCCAAACAAATCCACTGCTTTCTCTCATACCCTCTCCCATCGAACAGGCAGCCAGACAAATCCACTGCTTTCTCTCATACCCTCTCCCATCGAACAGTCAGCCAGACAAATCCCCTGCTTTCTCTCATACCCTCTCCCATTGTACAGGCAGCCAGACAAATCCCCTTCTTTCTCTCATACCCTCTCTCATCGTACAGGCAGCCAGACAAATCCCGTGCTTTCTCTCATACCCTCTCCCATTGTACAGGCTGCCAAACAAATCCACTGCTTTCTCTCATACCCTCTCCCATCGAACAGGCAGCCAGACAAATCCACTGCTTTCTCTCATACCCTCTCCCATCGAACAGACAGCCAGACAAATCCCCTGCTTTCTCTCATACCCTCTCCCATCGTACAGACAGCCAAACAAATCCACTGCTTTCTCTCATACCCTCTCCCATTGTACAGGCAGCCAAACAAATCCACTGCTTTCTCTCATACCCTCTCCCATCGAACAGGCAGCCAAACAAATCCACTGCTTTCTCTCATACCCTCTCCCATCGTACAGGCAGCCAAACAAATCCACTGGTTTCTCTCATACCCTCTCCCATCGAACAGGCAGCCAAACAAATCCACTGCTTTCTCTCATACCCTCTCCCATCGAACAGTCAGCCAGACAAATCCACTGCTTTCTCTCATACCCTCTCTCATCGAACAGGCAGCCAGACAAATCCACTGCTTTCTCTCATACCCTCTCCCATCGAACAGTCAGCCAGACAAATCCCCTGCTTTCTCTCATACCCTCTCCCATTGTACAGGCAGCCAGACAAATCCCCTTCTTTCTCTCATACCCTCTCTCATCGTACAGGCAGCCAGACAAATCCCCTGCTTTCTCTCATACCCTCTCCCATTGTACAGGCAGCCAGACAAATCCACCACTTTCTCTAATACCCTCTCCCATCATACAGGCAGCCAAACAAATCCACTGCTTTCTCTCATACCCTCTCCCATCGAACAGTCAGCCAGACAAATCCCCTGCTTTCTCTCATACCCTCTCCCATTGTACAGGCAGCCAGACAAATCCACCACTTTCTCTCATACCCTCTCCCATCGAACAGGCAGCCAAACAAATCCCCTGCTTTCTCTCAAACCCTCTCCTATCGAACAATCAGCCAGACAAATCCCCTGCTTTCTCTCATACCCTCTCCCATTGTACAGTCAGCCAGACAAATCCACTGCTTTCTCTCATACCCTCTCCCATCGAACAGGCAGCCAGACAAATCCCCTGCTTTCTCTCATACCCCCTCCCATCATACAGGCAGCCAGACAAATCCCCTGCTTTTTCTCATACACTCTCCCATCGTACAGGCAGCCAAACAAATCCACTGCTTTCTCTCATACCCTCTCCCATCGAACAGGCAGCCAAACAAATCCACTTCTTTCTCTCTTACCCTCTCCCATCGAACAGTCAGCCAGACAAATCCCCTGCTTTCTCTAAAACCCTCTCCCATCATACAGGCAGCCAGACAAATCCCTTGCTTTCTCTCATACCCTCTCCCATCATACAGGTAGCCAGACAAATCCCCTGCTTTCTCTTATACCCTCTCCCATCATACAGGCAGCCAGACAAATCCACCACTTTCTCTCATTCCCTCTCCCATTGTACAGGCAGCCAGACAAATCCACCACTTTCTCTCATACCCTCTCCCATCGAACAGGCAGCCAAACAAATCCACTGCTTTCTCTCATACCCTCTCCCATCGAACAGTCAGCCAGACAAATCCACTGCTTTCTCTCATACCCTCTCCCATCGAACAGGCAGCCAGACAAATCCACTGCTTTCTCTCATACCCTCTCCCATCGAACAGTCAGCCAGACAAATCCCCTGCTGTCTCTCATACCCTCTCCCATTGTACAGGCAGCCAGACAAATCCCCTGCTTTCTCTCATACCCTCTCCCATCGAACAGTCAGCCAGACAAATCCCCTGCTTTCTCTCATACCCTCTCCCATCATACAGGCAGCCAGACATATCCCCTGCTTTCTCTCATACCCCCTCCCATCATACAGGCAGCCAGACAAATCCCCTGCTTTTTCTCATACACTCTCCCATCGTACAGGCAGCCAAACAAATCCACTGCTTTCTCTCATACCCTCTCCCATCGAACAGGCAGCCAAACAAATCCACTGCTTTCTCTCATACCCTCTCCCATCGAACAGTCAGCCAGACAAATCCCCTGCTTTCTCTCAAACCCTCTCCCATTGTACAGGCAGCCAGACAAATCCCGTGCTTTCTCTCATACCCTCTTCCATTATGCAGGCAGCCAGACAAATCCCCTGCTTTCTCTCAAACCCTCTTCCATTGTACAGGCAGCCAGACAAATCCACCACTTTCTCTCATACCCTCTCCCAACGAACAGGCAGCCAGACAAATCCCCTGCTTTCTCTCATACCCTCTCCTATCGAACAGTCAGCCAGACAAATCCCCTGCTTTCTCTCATACCCTCTCTCATCGTACAGGCAGCCAGACAAATCCCCTGCTTTCTCTCATACCCTCTCCCATTGTACAGGCAGCCAGACAAATCCACCACTTTCTCTAATACCCTCTCCCATCATACAGGCAGCCAAACAAATCCACTGCTTTCTCTCATACCCTCTCCCATCGAACAGTCAGCCAGACAAATCCCCTGCTTTCTCTCATACCCTCTCCCATTGTACAGGCAGCCAGACAAATCCACCACTTTCTCTCATACCCTCTCCCATCGAACAGGCAGCCAAACAAATCCCCTGCTTTCTCTCAAACCCTCTCCTATCGAACAATCAGCCAGACAAATCCCCTGCTTTCTCTCATACCCTCTCCCATTGTACAGTCAGCCAGACAAATCCACTGCTTTCTCTCATACCCTCTCCCATCGAACAGGCAGCCAGACAAATCCCCTGCTTTCTCTCATACCCCCTCCCATCATACAGTTAGCCAGACAAATCCCCTGCTTTTTCTCATACACTCTCCCATCGTACAGGCAGCCAAACAAATCCACTTCTTTCTCTCTTACCCTCTCCCATCGAACAGTCAGCCAGACAAATCCCCTGCTTTCTCTAAAACCCTCTCCCATCATACAGGCAGCCAGACAAATCCCTTGCTTTCTCTCATACCCTCTCCCATCATACAGGTAGCCAGACAAATCCCCTGCTTTCTCTTATACCCTCTCCCATCATACAGGCAGCAAGACAAATCCACCACTTTCTCTCATTCCCTCTCCCATTGTACAGGCAGCCAGACAAATCCACCACTTTCTCTCATACCCTCTCCCATCGAACAGGCAGCCAAACAAATCCACTGCTTTCTCTCATACCCTCTCCCATCGAACAGTCAGCCAGACAAATCCACTGCTTTCTCTCATACCCTCTCCCATCGAACAGGCAGCCAGACAAATCCACTGCTTTCTCTCATACCCTCTCCCATCGAACAGTCAGCCAGACAAATCCCCTGCTGTCTCTCATACACTCTCCCATTGTACAGGCAGCCAGACAAATCCCCTGCTTTCTCTCATACCCTCTCCCATCGAACAGTCAGCCAGACAAATCCCCTGCTTTCTCTCATACCCTCTCCCATCATACAGGCAGCCAGACATATCCCCTGCTTTCTCTCATACCCCCTCCCATCATACAGGCAGCCAGACAAATCCCCTGCTTTTTCTCATACACTCTCCCATCGTACAGGCAGCCAAACAAATCCACTGCTTTCTCTCATACCCTCTCCCATCGAACAGGCAGCCAAACAAATCCACTGCTTTCTCTCATACCCTCTCCCATCGAACAGTCAGCCAGACAAATCCCCTGCTTTCTCTCAAACCCTCTCCCATTGTACAGGCAGCCAGACAAATCCCGTGCTTTCTCTCATACCCTCTTCCATTATGCAGGCAGCCAGACAAATCCCCTGCTTTCTCTCAAACCCTCTTCCATTGTACAGGCAGCCAGACAAATCCACCACTTTCTCTCATACCCTCTCCCAACGAACAGGCAGCCAGACAAATCCCCTGCTTTCTCTCATACCCTCTCCTATCGAACAGTCAGCCAGACAAATCCCCTGCTTTCTCTCATACCCTCTCCCATTGTACAGGCAGCCAGACAAATCCCCTGCTTTCTCTCTAACCCTCTCCCATCGTACAGGCAGTCAAACAAATCCACTGCTTTCTCTCATACCCTCTCCCATTGTACAGGCAGCCAAACAAATCCACTGCTTTCTCTCATACCCTCTCCCATCGAACAGGCAGCCAGACAAATCCACTGCTTTCTCTCATACCCTCTCCCATCGAACAGTCAGCCAGACAAATCCCCTGCTTTCTCTCATACCCTCTCCCATTGTACAGGCAGCCAGACAAATCCCCTGCTTTCTCTCATACCCTCTCCCATCGTACAGGCAGCCAGTCAAATCCCCTGCTTTCTCTCATACCCTCTCCCATTGTACAGGCTGCCAAACAAATCCACTGCTTTCTCTCATACCCTCTCCCATCTAACAGGCAGCCAGACAAATCCACTGCTTTCTCTCATACCCTCTCCCATTGTACAGCCAGCCAAACAAATCCACTGCTTTCTCTCATACCCTCTCCCATCATACAGGCAGCCAGACAAATCCCTTGCTTTCTCTCATACCCTCTCCCATCATACAGGTAGCCAGACAAATCCCCTGCTTTCTCTTATACCCTCTCCCATCATACAGGCAGCCAGACAAATCCACCACTTTCTCTCATTCCCTCTCCCATTGTACAGGCAGCCAGACAAATCCACCACTTTCTCTCATACCCTCTCCCATTGTACAGGCAGCCAGACAAATCCCCTGCTTTCTCTCATACCCTCTCCCATCGTACAGGCAGCCAGACAAATCCCCTGCTTTCTCTCATACCCTCTCCCATCGAACAGTCAGCCAGACAAATCCACTGCTTTCTCTCATACCCTCTCCCATCGAACAGGCAGCCAGACAAATCCACTGCTTTCTCTCATACCCTCTCCCATCGAACAGTCAGCCAGACAAATCCCCTGCTGTCTCTCATACCCTCTCCCATTGTACAGGCAGCCAGACAAATCCCCTGCTTTCTCTCATACCCTCTCCCATCGAACAGTCAGCCAGACAAATCCCCTGCTTTCTCTCATACCCTCTCCCATCATACAGGCAGCCAGACAAATCCCCTGCTTTCTCTCATACCCCCTCCCATCATACAGGCAGCCAGACAAATCCCCTGCTTTTTCTCATACCCTCTCCCATCGTACAGGCAGCCAAACAAATCCACTGCTTTCTCTCATACCCTCTCCCATCGAACAGTCAGCCAGACAAATCCCCTGCTTTCTCTCAAACCCTCTCCCATTGTACAGGTAGCCAGACAAATCCTGTGCTTTCTCTCATACCCTCTTCCATTATACAGGCAGCCAGACAAATCCCCTGCTTTCTGTCATACCGTCTCCCATTGTACAGGCAACCAGACAAATCCACATCTTTCTCTCATACCCTCTCCCATTGTACAGGCAGCCAAACAAATCCACTGCTTTCTCTCATACCCTCTCCCATTGTACAGGCAGCCAAACAAATCCACTGCTTTCTCTCATACCCTCTCCCATTGAACAGGCAGCCAGACAAATCCACTGCTTTCTCTCATACCCTCTCCCATCGAACAGTCAGCCAGACAAATCCCCTGCTGTCTCTCATACCCTCTCCCATTGTACAGGCAGCCAGACAAATCCCCTGCTTTCTCTCATACCCTCTCCCATCGAACAGGCAGCCAGACAAATCCCCTGCTTTCTCTCATACCCCCTCTGTAACGATTCTCTTCTTGTGAAGTAGAGGCGGACCAAAGCGCAGCGTGGTGGTTGTTCATTGTATTTATTGACGACACTATACATGAACAAACTAACGAAAAAAAACAAGAAATGTGAGAACTCAAACAGCCCTGTCTGGTGCAAACACAAAAACAGGAACAATCACCCACAAACACACAGTGAAACCCAGGCTACCTAAATATGGTTCCCAATCAGAGACAATGACGAACACCTGCCTCTGATTGAGAACCATATCAGGCCGAACATAGAACTAGACCAAAACATAGAAAAACAAACATAGACTGCCCACCCAACTCACGCCCTGACCATACTAAATAAATACAAAAACAAAGGAAATAGAGGTCAGAACGTGACAGTACCCCCCCCCAAAGGTGCGGACTCCGGCCGCAAAACCTTGACCTATAGGGGAGGGTCTGGGTGGGCGTCTGTCCGCGGTGGCGGCTCTGGCGCGGGACGCGGACCCCACTTCGCCATTGTCTCAGTCCGCCTTATTGTCCGCCTCCGTGGCTTACTCACCATGCCCACCCCTCTCAATGACCCCACTGGACAGAGGGGCTGCTTGGGACAGAGGGGCAGCTTCTCGGGACAGAGGGACAGCTGCTCGGGACAGAGGGACAGCTGCTCGGGACAGAGGGACAGCTGCTCGGGACAGAGGGACAGCTGCTCGGGACAGAGGGACAGCTGCTCGGGACAGAGGGACAGCTGCTCGGGACAGAGGGACAGCTGCTCCGGGCGGAGGGGCTCTAGCGGCCCCTGGCTGACTGGCGGCACTGGCGGCCCCTGGCTGACTGGCGGCCCCTGGCTGACTGGCGGCACTGGCGGCCCCTGGTTGACTGGCGGCGCTGGCGCTGGGCTGACTGGCGGCACTGGTGGCCCCTGGTTGACTGGCGGCACTGGCGGCCCCTGGCTGACTGGCGGCACTGGCGGCCCCTGGCTGACTGGCGGCACTGGCGGCCCCTGGCTGACTGGCGGCACTGGCGGCCCCTGGCTGACGGGCGGCATTGGCGGCTCCTGGCAGACGGGCGGCACTGGCGGCGCTGGGCAGACGGGCGGCACTGGCGGCGCTGGGCAGACGGGCGGCACTGGCGGCGCTGGGCAGACGGGCGGCACTGGCGGCGCTGGGCAGACGGGCGGCGCTGGCGGCGCTGGGCAGACGGGCGGCGCTGGCGGCGCTGGGCAGACGGGAAGCTCCGATGGCGCCGGGCAGACGCGAAGCTCTGGCAGAGGCGCCGGGCAGACGGGAAGCTCCGGCAGAGGCGCCGGACAGGCGGGAGGCTCCGGCAGAGGCGCCGGACAGGCGGGAGGCTCCGGCAGAGGCGCCGGACAGGCGGGAGGCTCCGGCAGAGGCGCCGGACAGGCGGGAGGCTCCGGCAGAGGCGCCGGACAGGCGGGAGGCTCCGGCAGAGGCGCCGGACAGGCGGGAGGCTCCGGCAGCGGCGCCGGACAGGCGGGAGGCTCCGGCAGAGGCGCCGGACAGGCGGGAGGCTCCGGCAGAGGCGCCGGACAGGCGGGAGGCTCCGGCAGAGGCGCCGGACAGGCGGGAGGCTCCGGCAGAGGCGCCGGACAGGCGGGAGGCTCCGGCAGCGGCGCCGGACAGGCGGGAGGCTCCGGCAGAGGCGCCGGACAGGCGGGAGGCTCCGGCAGAGGCGCCGGACAGGCGGGAGGCTCCGGCAGAGGCGCCGGACAGGCGGGAGGCTCCGGCAGAGCTGGAGAGGAGGAAGGCTCTGGACGGATGGGCCGGAGAGACAGCCTGGTACGGGGAGCTGCCACCGGAGGGCTGGGGTGTGGAGGTGGTGACGGATAGATCGGGCCGTGCAGGCGCACTGGAGCTCTTGAGCACCGAGCCTGCCCAACCTTACCCGGTTGAATGGTCCCGGTCGCCCTGCCAGTGCGGCGAGGTGGAATAGCCCGCACTGGGCTATGCAGGCGAACCGGGGACACCGTGCGCAAGGCTGGTGCCATGTAAGCCGGCCCAAGGAGACGCACTGGAGACCAGATGCGTAGAGCCGGCTTCATGGCACTTGGCTCGATGCCCACTCTAGCCCGGCCGATACGCGGAGCTGGAATGTACCGCACCGGGCTGTGCACCCGCACTGGGGACACCGTGCGCTCCACAGCATAACACGGTGCCTGCCCGGTCTCTCTAGCCCCCCGGTAACCACAGGAAGTTGGCTCAGGTCTCCTACCTGGCGTAGCCATACTCCCTGTTAGCCCCCCCCCAAGAAATTTTTGGGGCTGACTCCCGGGCTTCCATCCACGACGCCGCGCTGCCTCCTCGTACCAGCGCCTCTCCGCTTTCGCCGCCTCCCGTTCTTCCTTGGGGCGGCGATATTCTCCTGGCTGAGCCCAAGGTCCTTTACCGTCTAATTCGTCCTCCCATGTCCATACCTCCTGGTGGTGCAGCCTCTCCCACTGCAGCTGCTGCTGCTCCTGCTGCTGCTGCCTCTGTTGCCTCTCCTGTGGCTCCTGTCTGTTAACACGCTGCTTGGTCCGTTGGTGGTGGGTGATTCTGTAACGATTCTCTTCTTGTGAAGTAGAGGCGGACCAAAGCGCAGCGTGGTGGTTGTTCATTGTATTTATTGACGACACTATACATGAACAAACTAACGAAAAAAAACAAGAAACGTGAGAACTCAAACAGCCCTGTCTGGTGCAAACACAAAAACAGGAACAATCACCCACAAACACACAGTGAAACCCAGGCTACCTAAATATGGTTCCCAATCAGAGACAATGACGAACACCTGCCTCTGATTGAGAACCATATCAGGCCGAACATAGAACTAGACCAAAACATAGAAAAAACAAACATAGACTGCCCACCCAACTCACGCCCTGACCATACTAAATAAATACAAAAACAAAGGAAATAGAGGTCAGAACGTGACACCCTCCCATCATACAGGCAGCCAGACAAATCCCCTGCTTTTTCTCATACACTCTCCCATCGTACAGGCAGCCAAACAAATCCACTGCTTTCTCTCATACCCTCTCCCATCGAACAGGCAGCCAAACAAATCCACTGCTTTCTCTCTTACCCTCTCCCATCGAACAGTCAGCCAGACAAATCCCCTGCTTTCTCTAAAACCCTCTCCCATCATACAGGCAGCCAGACAAATCCCTTGCTTTCTCTCATACCCTCTCCCATCATACAGGTAGCCAGACAAATCCCCTGCTTTCTCTTATACCCTCTCCCATCATACAGGCAGCCAGACAAATCCACCACTTTCTCTCATTCCCTCTCCCATTGTACAGGCAGCCAGACAAATCCACCACTTTCTCTCATACCCTCTCCCATCGAACAGGCAGCCAAACAAATCCACTGCTTTCTCTCATACCCTCTCCCATCGAACAGTCAGCCAGACAAATCCACTGCTTTCTCTCATAGCCTCTCCCATCGAACAGGCAGCCAGACAAATCCACTGCTTTCTCTCATACCCTCTCCCATCGAACAGTCAGCCAGACAAATCCCCTGCTGTCTCTCATACCCTCTCCCATTGTACAGGCAGCCAGACAAATCCCCTGCTTTCTCTCATACCCTCTCCCATCGAACAGTCAGCCAGACAAATCCCCTGCTTTCTCTCATACCCTCTCCCATCATACAGGCAGCCAGACATATCCCCTGCTTTCTCTCATACCCCCTCCTATCATACAGGCAGCCAGACAAATCCACTGCTTTCTGTCATACCGTCTCCCATTGTACAGGCAACCAGACAAATCCACATCTTTCTCTCATACCCTCTCCCATTGTACAGGCAGCCAAACAAATCCACTGCTTTCTCTCATACCCTCTCCCATTGTACAGGCAGCCAAACAAATCCACTGCTTTCTCTCATACCCTCTCCCATCGAACAGGCAGCCAGACAAATCCACTGCTTTCTCTCATACCCTCTCCCATCGAACAGTCAGCCAGACAAATCCCCTGCTGTCTCTCATACCCTCTCCCATCGAACAGGCAGCCAGACAAATCCCCTGCTTTCTCTCATACCCCCTCCCATCATACAGGCAGCCAGACAAATCCCCTGCTTTTTCTCATACACTCTCCCATCGTACAGGCAGCCAAACAAATCCACTGCTTTCTCTCATACCCTCTCCCATCGAACAGGCAGCCAAACAAATCCACTGCTTTCTCTCATACCCTCTCCCATCGAACAGTCAGCCAGACAAATCCCCTGCTTTCTCTCAAACCCTCTCCCATTGTACAGGCAGCCAGACAAATCCCGTGCTTTCTCTCATACCCTCTTCCATTATGCAGGCAGCCAGACAAATCCCCTGCTTTCTGTCATACCGTCTCCCATTGTACAGGCAACCAGACAAATCCACCACTTTCTCTCATACCCTCTCCCATTGTACAGGCAGCCAGACAAATCCCCTGCTTTCTCTCAAACCCTCTTCCATTGTACAGGCAGCCAGACAAATCCACCACTTTCTCTCATATCCTCTCCCAACGAACAGGCAGCCAGACAAATCCCCTGCTTTCTCTCATACCCTCTCCTATCAAACAGTCAGCCAGACAAATCCCCTGCTTTCTCTCATACCCTCTCCCATTGTACAGGCAGCCAGACAAATCCCCTGCTTTCTCTCTAACCCTCTCCCATCGTACAGGCAGTCAAACAAATCCACTGCTTTCTCTCATACCCTCTCCCATTGTACAGGCAGCCAAACAAATCCACTGCTTTCTCTCATACCCTCTCCCATCGAACAGGCAGCCAGACAAATCCACTGCTTTCTCTCATACCCTCTCCCATCGAACAGTCAGCCAGACAAATCCCCTGCTTTCTCTCATACCCTCTCCCATTGTACAGGCAGCCAGACAAATCCCCTGCTTTCTCTCATACCCTCTCCCATCGTACAGGCAGCCAGACAAATCCCCTGCTTTCTCTCATACCCTCTCCCATTGTACAGGCTGCCAAACAAATCCACTGCTTTCTCTCATACCCTCTCCCATCTAACAGGCAGCCAGACAAATCCACTGCTTTCTCTCATACCCTCTCCCATTGTACAGCCAGCCAAACAAATCCACTGCTTTCTCTCATACCCTCTCCCATCATACAGGCAGCCAGACAAATCCCTTGCTTTCTCTCATACCCTCTCCCATCATACAGGTAGCCAGACAAATCCCCTGCTTTCTCTTATACCCTCTCCCATCATACAGGCAGCCAGACAAATCCACCACTTTCTCTCATTCCCTCTCCCATTGTACAGGCAGCCAGACAAATCCACCACTTTCTCTCATACCCTCTCCCATTGTACAGGCAGCCAGACAAATCCCCTGCTTTCTCTCATACCCTCTCCCATCGTACAGGCAGCCAGACAAATCCCCTGCTTTCTCTCATACCCTCTCCCATCGTACAGGCAGCCAAACAAATCCACTGGTTTCTCTCATACCCTCTCCCATCGAACAGGCAGCCAAACAAATCCACTGTTTTCTATCATACCCTCTCCCATCGAACAGTCAGCCAGACAAATCCACTGCTTTCTCTCATACCCTCTCCCATCGAACAGGCAGCCAGACAAATCCACTGCTTTCTCTCATACCCTCTCCCATCGAACAGTCAGCCAGACAAATCCCCTGCTGTCTCTCATACCCTCTCCCATTGTGCAGGCAGCCAGACAAATCCCCTGCTTTCTCTCATACCCTCTCCCATCGAACAGTCAGCCAGACAAATCCCCTGCTTTCTCTCATACCCTCTCCCATCATACAGGCAGCCAGACAAATCCCATGCTTTCTCTCATACCCCCTCCCATCATACAGGCAGCCAGACAAATCCCCTGCTTTTTCTCATACCCTCTCCCATCGTACAGGCAGCCAAACAAATCCACTGCTTTCTCTCATACCCTCTCCCATCGAACAGTCAGCCAGACAAATCCCCTGCTTTCTCTCAAACCCTCTCCCATTGTACAGGTAGCCAGACAAATCCTGTGCTTTCTCTCATACCCTCTTCCATTATACAGGCAGCCAGACAAATCCCCTGCTTTCTGTCATACCGTCTCCCATTGTACAGGCAACCAGACAAATCCACATCTTTCTCTCATACCCTCTCCCATTGTACAGGCAGCCAAACAAATCCACTGCTTTCTCTCATACCCTCTCCCATTGTACAGGCAGCCAAACAAATCCACTGCTTTCTCTCATACCCTCTCCCATCGTACAGGCAGCCAAACAAATCCACTGTTTTCTCTCATACCCTCTCCCATCGAACAGACAGCCAGACAAATCCCCTGCTTTCTATCATACCCTCTCCCATCGACCAGTCAGCCAGACAAATCCCCTTCTTTCTCTCATACCCTCTCCCATCATACAGGCAGCCAGACAAATCCCCTGCTTTTTCTCATACCCTCTCCCATCATACAGGCAGCCAGACAAATCCCCTGCTTTCTCTCATACCCTCTCCTATCGAACAGTCAGCCAGACAAATCCCCGGCTTTCTCTCATACCCTCTCCCATTGTACAGGCAGCCAGGCAAATCTCCTGCTTTCTCTCATACCCTCTCCCATTGTACAGGCAGCCAGACAAATCCACTGCTTTATCTCATACCCTCTCCCATTGTACAGGCAGCCAAACAAATCCAATGCTTTCTCTCATACCCTCTCCCATCAAACAGGCAGCCAGACAAATCCACTGCTTTCTCTCATACCCTCTCCCATCGAACAGTCAGCCAGACAAATCCCCTGCTTTCTCTCATACCCTCTCCCATTGTACAGGCAGCCAGACAAATCCCCTGCTTTCTCTCATACACTCTCCCATCGTACAGTCAGCCAGACAAATCCCCTGCTTTCTCTGATACCCTCTCCCATCATACAGGCAGCCAGACAAATCCCCTGATTTCTCTCATACCGTCTCCCATCATACAGGCAGCCAGACAATTCTCCTGCTTTCTCTCATACCCTCTCCCATTGTACAGGCAGCCAGACAAATCCCCTGCTTTCTCTCATACCCTCTCCCATCGAACAGGCAGCCAGACAAATCCCCTGCTTTCTCTCATACCCTCTCCTATCGAACAGTCAGCCAGAAAAATCCCCTGCTTTCTCTCATACCCTCTCCCATCATACAGGCAGCCAGACAAATCCCCTGCTTTCTCTCATACCCTCTCCCACGATACAGGCAGCCAGACAAATCCCCTGCTTTCTTTCATACCCTCTCCTATCAAACAGTCAGCCAGACAAATCTCCTGCTTTCTCTCATACCCTCTCCCATTGTACAGGCAGCCAGACAAATCTCCTGCTTTCTCTAATACCCTCTCCCATTGTACAGGCAGCCAGACAAATCCCCTGCTTTCTCTCATACCCTCTCCCATTGTACAGGCAGCCAGACAAATCCACTGCTTTCTCTCATACCCTCTCCCATCATACAGGCAGCCAGACAAATCCCTTGCTTTCTCTCATACCCTCTCCCATTGTACAGGCAGCCAGACAAATCCCCTGCTTTCTCTCATACCCTCTCCCATCGAACAGTCAGCCAGACAAATCCCCTGCTGTCTCTCATACCCTCTCCCATTGTACAGGCAGCCAGACAAATCCCCTGCTTTCTCTCATACCCTCTCCCATCGAACAGTCAGCCAGACAAATCCCCTGCTTTCTCTCATACCCTCTCCCATCATACAGGCAGCCAGACAAATCCCCTGCTTTCTCTCATACCCCCTCCCATCATACAGGCAGCCAGACAAATCCCCTGCTTTTTCTCATACCCTCTCCCATCGTACAGGCAGCCAAACAAATCCACTGCTTTCTCTCATACCCTCTCCCATCGAACAGTCAGCCAGACAAATCCCCTGCTTTCTCTCAAACCCTCTCCCATTGTACTGGTAGCCAGACAAATCCTGTGCTTTCTCTCATACCCTCTTCCATTATACAGGCAGCCAGACAAATCCCCTGCTTTCTGTCATACCGTCTCCCATTGTACAGGCAACCAGACAAATCCACATCTTTCTCTCATACCCTCTCCCATTGTACAGGCAGCCAAACAAATCCACTGCTTTCTCTCATACCCTCTCCCATTGTACAGGCAGCCAAACAAATCCCCTGCTTTCTCTCATACCCTCTCCCATCGTACAGGCAGCCAAACAAATCCCCTGCTTTCTCTCATACCCTCTCCCACGATACAGGCAGCCAGACAAATCCCCTGCTTTCTTTCATACCCTCTCCTATCAAACAGTCAGCCAGACAAATCTCCTGCTTTCTCTCATACCCTCTCCCATTGTACAGGCAGCCAGACAAATCTCCTGCTTTCTCTAATACCCTCTCCCATTGTACAGGCAGCCAGACAAATCCCCTGCTTTCTCTCATACCCTCTCCCATTGTACAGGCAGCCAGACAAATCCACTGCTTTCTCTCATACCCTCTCCCATCATACAGGCAGCCAGACAAATCCCTTGCTTTCTCTCATACCCTCTCCCATTGTACAGGCAGCCAGACAAATCCCCTGCTTTCTCTCATACCCTCTCCCATCGAACAGTCAGCCAGACAAATCCCCTGCTGTCTCTCATACCCTCTCCCATTGTACAGGCAGCCAGACAAATCCCCTGCTTTCTCTCATACCCTCTCCCATCGAACAGTCAGCCAGACAAATCCCCTGCTTTCTCTCATACCCTCTCCCATCATACAGGCAGCCAGACAAATCCCCTGCTTTCTCTCATACCCCCTCCCATCATACAGGCAGCCAGACAAATCCCCTGCTTTTTCTCATACCCTCTCCCATCGTACAGGCAGCCAAACAAATCCACTGCTTTCTCTCATACCCTCTCCCATCGAACAGTCAGCCAGACAAATCCCCTGCTTTCTCTCAAACCCTCTCCCATTGTACTGGTAGCCAGACAAATCCTGTGCTTTCTCTCATACCCTCTTCCATTATACAGGCAGCCAGACAAATCCCCTGCTTTCTGTCATACCGTCTCCCATTGTACAGGCAACCAGACAAATCCACATCTTTCTCTCATACCCTCTCCCATTGTACAGGCAGCCAAACAAATCCACTGCTTTCTCTCATACCCTCTCCCATTGTACAGGCAGCCAAACAAATCCACTGCTTTCTCTCATACCCTCTCCCATCGTACAGGCAGCCAAACAAATCCACTGTTTTCTCTCATACCCTCTCCCATAGAACAGGCAGCCAGACAAATCCACTGCTTTCTCTCATACCCTCTCCCATCGAACAGACAGCCAGACAAATCCCCTGCTTTCTATCATACCCTCTCCCATCGACCAGTCAGCCAGACAAATCCCCTTCTTTCTCTCATACCCTCTCCCATCATACAGGCAGCCAGACAAATCCCCTGCTTTTTCTCATACCCTCTCCCATCATACAGGCAGCCAGACAAATCCCCTGCTTTCTCTCATACCCTCTCCTATCGAACAGTCAGCCAGACAAATCCCCGGCTTTCTCTCATACCCTCTCCCATTGTACAGGCAGCCAGACAAATCTCCTGCTTTCTCTCATACCCTCTCCCATTGTACAGGCAGCCAGACAAATCCCCTGCTTTCTCTCATACCCTCTCCCATTGTACAGGCAGCCAGACAAATCCACTGCTTTATCTCATACCCTCTCCCATTGTACAGGCAGCCAAACAAATCCAATGCTTTCTCTCATACCCTCTCCCATCAAACAGGCAGCCAGACAAATCCACTGCTTTCTCTCATACCCTCTCCCATCGAACAGTCAGCCAGACAAATCCCCTGCTTTCTCTCATACCCTCTCCCATTGTACAGGCAGCCAGACAAATCCCCTGCTTTCTCTCATACCCTCCCCCATCGTACAGTCAGCCAGACAAATCCCCTGCTTTCTCTGATACCCTCTCCCATCATACAGGCAGCCAGACAAATCCCCTGATTTCTCTCATACCGTCTCCCATCATACAGGCAGCCAGACAATTCTCCTGCTTTCTCTCATACCCTCTCCCATTGTACAGGCAGCCAGACAAATCCCCTGCTTTCTCTCATACCCTCTCCCATCGAACAGGCAGCCAGACAAATCCCCTGCTTTCTCTCATACCCTCTCCTATCGAACAGTCAGCCAGAAAAATCCCCTGCTTTCTCTCATACCCTCTCCCATCATACAGGCAGCCAGACAAATCCCCTGCTTTCTCTCATACCCTCTCCCACGATACAGGCAGCCAGACAAATCCCCTGCTTTCTTTCATACCCTCTCCTATCAAACAGTCAGCCAGACAAATCCCCTGCTTTCTCTCATACCCTCTCCCATTGTACAGGCAGCCAGACAAATCTCCTGCTTTCTCTCATAGCCTCTCCTATTGTACAGGCAGCCAGACAAATCCCCTGCTTTCTCTCATACCCTCTCCCATTGTACAGGCAGCCAGACAAATCCACTGCTTTCTCTCATACCCTCTCCCATCATACAGGCAGCCAGACAAATCCCTTGCTTTCTCTCATACCCTCTCCCATCATACAGGTAGCCAGATAAATCCCCTGCTTTCTCTTATACCCTCTCCCATCATACAGGCAGCCAGACAAATCCACCACTTTCTCTCATTCCCTCTCCCATTGTACAGGCAGCCAGACAAATCCACCACTTTCTCTCATACCCTCTCCCATTGTACAGGCAGCCAGACAAATCCCCTGCTTTCTCTCATACCCTCTCCCATCGTACAGGCAGCCAGACAAATCCCCTGCTTTCTCTCATACCCTCTCCCATCGAACAGTCAGCCAGACAAATCCCCTGCTGTCTCTCATACCCTCTCCCATTGTACAGGCAGCCAGACAAATCCCCTGCTTTCTCTCATACCCTCTCCCATCGAACAGTCAGCCAGACAAATCCCCTGCTTTCTCTCATACCCTCTCCCATCATACAGGCAGCCAGACAAATCCCCTGCTTTCTCTCATACCCCCTCCCATCATACAGGCAGCCAGACAAATCCCCTGCTTTTTCTCATACCCTCTCCCATCATACTGGCAGCCAAACAAATCCACTGCTTTCTCTCATACCCTCTCCCATCGAACAGGCAGCCAAACAAATCCACTGCTTTCTCTCATACCCTCTCCCATCGAACAGTCAGCCAGACAAATCCCCTGCTTTCTCTCAAACCCTCTCCCATTGTACAGGCAGCCAGACAAATCCCCTGCTTTCTCTCATACCCTCTCCCATCGTACAGGCAGCCAGACAAATCCCCTGCTTTCTCTCATACCCTCTCCCATCGAACAGTCAGCCAGACAAATCCCCTGCTGTCTCTCATACCCTCTCCCATTGTACAGGCAGCCAGACAAATCCCCTGCTTTCTCTCATACCCTCTCCCATCGAACAGTCAGCCAGACAAATCCCCTGCTTTCTCTCATACCCTCTCCCATCATACAGGCAGCCAGACAAATCCCCTGCTTTCTCTCATACCCTCTCCCATCATACTGGCAGCCAAACAAATCCACAGCTTTCTCTCATACCCTCTCCCATCGAACAGGCAGCCAAACAAATCCACTGCTTTCTCTCATACCCTCTCCCATCGAACAGTCAGCCAGACAAATCCCCTGCTTTCTCTCAAACCCTCTCCCATTGTACAGGCAGCCAGACAAATCCTGTGCTTTCTCTCATACCCTCTTCCATTATACAGGCAGCCAGACAAATCCCCTGCTTTCTCTCATACCCTCTCCTATCGAACAGTCAGCCAGACAAATCCCCGGCTTTCTCTCATACCCTCTCCCATTGTACAGGCAGCCAGACAAATCTCCTGCTTTCTCTCATACCCTCTCCCATTGTACAGGCAGCTAGACAAATGACCTGGTTTATCTCATACCCTCTCCCATTGTACAAGCAGCCAGACAAATCCACTGCTTTCTCTCATACCCTCTCCCATCGAACAGACAGCCAGACAAATCCCCTGCTTTCTCTCATACCCTCTCCCATCGTACAGGCAGCCAAACAAATCCACTGCTTTCTCTCATACCCTCTCCCATTGTACAGGCAGCCAAACAAATCCAATGCTTTCTCTCATACCCTCTCCCATCAAACAGGCAGCCAGACAAATCCACTGCTTTCTCTCATACCCTCTCCCATCGAACAGTCAGCCAGACAAATCCCCTGCTTTCTCTCATACCCTCTCCCATTGTACAGGCAGCCAGACAAATCCCCTGCTTTCTCTCATACACTCTCCCATCGTACAGTCAGCCAGACAAATCCCCTGCTTTCTCTGATACCCTCTCCCATCATACAGGCAGCCAGACAAATCCCCTGATTTCTCTCATACCGTCTCCCATCATACAGGCAGCCAGACAATTCTCCTGCTTTCTCTCATACCCTCTCCCATTGTACAGGCAGCCAGACAAATCCCCTGCTTTCTCTCATACCCTCTCCCATCGAACAGGCAGCCAGACAAATCCCCTGCTTTCTCTCATACCCTCTCCTATCGAACAGTCAGCTAGAAAAATCCCCTGCTTTCTCTGATACCCTCTCCCATCATACAGGCAGCCAGACAAATCCCCTGCTTTCTCTCATACCCTCTCCCACGATACAGGCAGCCAGACAAATCCCCTGCTTTCTTTCATACCCTCTCCTATCAAACAGTCAGCCAGACAAATCCCCTGCTTTCTCTCATACCCTCTCCCATTGTACAGGCAGCCAGACAAATCTCCTGCTTTCTCTCATACCCTCTCCCATTGTACAGGCAGCCAGACAAATCCCCTGCTTTCTCTCATACCCTCTCCCATTGTACAGGCAGCCAGACAAATCCACTGCTTTCTCTCATACCCTCTCCCATCATACAGGCAGCCAGACAAATCCCTTGCTTTCTCTCATACCCTCTCCCATCATACAGGTAGCCAGACAAATCCCCTGCTTTCTCTTATACCCTCTCCCATCATACAGGCAGCCAGACAAATCCACCACTTTCTCTCATTCCCTCTCCCATTGTACAGGCAGCCAGACAAATCCACCACTTTCTCTCATACCCTCTCCCATTGTACAGGCAGCCAGACAAATCCCCTGCTTTCTCTCATACCCTCTCCCATCGTACAGGCAGCCAGACAAATCCCCTGCTTTCTCTCATACCCTCTCCCATCGTACAGGCAGCCAAACAAATCCACTGGTTTCTCTCATACCCTCTCCCATCGAACAGGCAGCCAAACAAATCCACTGCTTTCTCTCATAACCTCTCCCATCGAACAGTCAGCCAGACAAATCCACTGCTTTCTCTCATACCCTCTCCCATCGAACAGGCAGCCAGACAAATCCACTGCTTTCTCTCATACCCTCTCCCATCGAACAGTCAGCCAGACAAATCCCCTGCTGTCTCTCATACCCTCTCCCATTGTACAAGCAGCCAGACAAATCCCCTGCTTTCTCTCATACCCTCTCCCATCGAACAGTCAGCCAGACAAATCCCCTGCTTTCTCTCATACCCTCTCCCATCATACAGGCAGCCAGACAAATCCCCTGCTTTCTCTCATACCCCCTCCCATCATACAGAAAGCCAGACAAATCCCCTGCTTTTTCTCATACCCTCTCCCATCGTACAGGCAGCCAAACAAATCCACTGCTTTCTCTCATACCCTCTCCCATCGAACAGGCAGCCAAACAAATCCACTGCTTTCTCTCATACCCTCTCCCATCGAACAGTCAGCCAGACAAATCCCCTGCTTTCTCTCAAACCCTCTCCCATTGTACAGGCAGCCAGACAAATCCTGTGCTTTCTCTCATACCCTCTTCCATTATACAGGCAGCCAGACAAATCCCCTGCTTTCTGTCATACCGTCTCCCATTGTACAGGCAACCAGACAAATCCACCACTTTCTCTCATACCCTCTCCCATTGTACAGGCAGCCAAACAAATCCTCTGCTTTCTCTCATACCCTCTCCCATTGTACAGGCAGCCAAACAAATCCACTGCTTTCTCTCATACCCTCTCCTATCGTACAGGCAGCCAAACAAATCCACTGTTTTCTCTCATACCCTCTCCCATAGAACAGGCAGCCAGACAAATCCACTGCTTTCTCTCATACCCTCTCCCATCGAACAGACAGCCAGACAAATCCCCTGCTTTCTATCATACCCTCTCCCATCGACCAGTCAGCCAGACAAATCCCATTCTTTCTCTCATACCCTCTCCCATCATACAGGCAGCCAGACAAATCCCCTGCTTTTTCTCATACCCTCTCCCATCATACAGGCAGCCAGACAAATCCCCTGCTTTCTCTCATACCCTCTCCTATCGAACAGTCAGCCAGACAAATCCCCGGCTTTCTCTCATACCCTCTCCCATTGTACAGGCAGCCAGACAAATCTCCTGCTTTCTCTCATACCCTCTCCCATTGTACAGGCAGCCAGACAAATCCACTGCTTTCTCTCATACCCTCTCCCATCGAACAGACAGCCAGACAAATCCCCTGCTTTCTCTCATACCCTCTCCCATCGTACAGGCAGCCAAACAAATCCACTGCTTTCTCTCATACCCTCTCCCATTGTACAGGCAGCCAAACAAATCCAACGCTTTCTCTCATACCCTCTCCCATCAAACAGGCAGCCAGACAAATCCACTGCTTTCTCTCATACCCTCTCCCATCGAACAGTCAGCCAGACAAATCCCCTGCTTTCTCTCATACCCTCTCCCATTGTACAGGCAGCCAGACAAATCCCCTGCTTTCTCTCATACACTCTCCCATCGTACAGTCAGCCAGACAAATCCCCTGCTTTCTCTGATACCCTCTCCCATCATACAGGCAGCCAGACAAATCCCCTGATTTCTCTCATACCCTCTCCCATCATACAGGCAGCCAGACAATTCTCCTGCTTTCTCTCATACCCTCTCCCATTGTACAGGCAGCCAGACAAATCCCCTGCTTTCTCTCATACCCTCTCCCATCGAACAGGCAGCCAGACAAATCCCCTGCTTTCTCTCATACCCTCTCATATCGAACAGTCAGCCAGACAAATCCCCTGCTTTCTCTCATACCCTCTCCCATCATACAGGCAGCCAGACAAATCCCCTGCTTTCTCTCATACCCTCTCCCACGATACAGGCAGCCAGACAAATCCCCTGCTTTCTTTCATACCCTCTCCTATCAAACAGTCAGCCAGACAAATCCCCTGCTTTCTCTCATACCCTCTCCCATTGTACAGGCAGCCAGACAAATCTCCTGCTTTCTCTCATACCCTCACCCATCGAACAGACAGCCAGACAAATCACCTGCTTTCTCTCATACCCTCTCCCATCGTACAGGCAGCCAAACAAATCCACTGCTTTCTCTCATACCCTCTCCCATTGTACAGGCAGCCAAACAAATCCACTGCTTTCTCTCATACCCTCTCCCATCGAACAGGCAGCCAGACAAATCTCCTGCTTTCTCTCATACCCTCACCCATTGTACAGGCAGCCAGACAAATCCCCTGCTTTCTCTCATACCCTCTCCCATCGAACAGGCAGCCAGACAAATCCCCTGCTTTCTCTCATACACTCTCCTATCGAACAGTCAGCCTGACAAATCCCCTGCTTTCTCTCATACCCTCTCCCATTGTACAGGCAGCCAGACAAATCTCCTGCTTTCTCTCATACCCTCTCCCATTGTACAGGCAGCCAGACAAAGCCCCTGCTTTCTCTCATACCCTCTCCCATCGTACAGGCAGCCAAACAAATCCACTGCTTTCTCTCATACCCTCTCCCATTGTACAGGCAGCCAGACAAATCCCCTGGTTTATCTCATACCCTCTCCCATTGTACAAGCAGCCAGACAAATCCACTGCTTTCTCTCATACCCTCTCCCATCGAACAGACAGCCAGACAAATCCCCTGCTTTCTCTCATACCCTCTCCCATCGTACAGGCAGCCAAACAAATCCACTGCTTTCTCTCATACCCTCTCCCATTGTACAGGCAGCCAAACAAATCCAATGCTTTCTCTCATACCCTCTCCCATCAAACAGGCAGCCAGACAAATCCACTGCTTTCTCTCATACCCTCTCCCATCGAACAGTCAGCCAGACAAATCCCCTGCTTTCTCTCATACCCTCTCCCATTGTACAGGCAGCCAGACAAATCCCCTGCTTTCTCTCATACACTCTCCCATCGTACAGTCAGCCAGACAAATCCCCTGCTTTCTCTGATACCCTCTCCCATCATACAGGCAGCCAGACAAATCCCCTGATTTCTCTCATACCGTCTCCCATCATACAGGCAGCCAGACAATTCTCCTGCTTTCTCTCATACCCTCTCCCATTGTACAGGCAGCCAGACAAATCCCCTGCTTTCTCTCATACCCTCTCCCATCGAACAGGCAGCCAGACAAATCCCCTGCTTTCTCTCATACCCTCTCCTATCGAACAGTCAGCTAGAAAAATCCCCTGCTTTCTCTGATACCCTCTCCCATCATACAGGCAGCCAGACAAATCCCCTGCTTTCTCTCATACCCTCTCCCACGATACAGGCAGCCAGACAAATCCCCTGCTTTCTTTCATACCCTCTCCTATCAAACAGTCAGCCAGACAAATCCCCTGCTTTCTCTCATACCCTCTCCCATTGTACAGGCAGCCAGACAAATCTCCTGCTTTCTCTCATACCCTCTCCCATTGTACAGGCAGCCAGACAAATCCCCTGCTTTCTCTCATACCCTCTCCCATTGTACAGGCAGCCAGACAAATCCACTGCTTTCTCTCATACCCTCTCCCATCATACAGGCAGCCAGACAAATCCCTTGCTTTCTCTCATACCCTCTCCCATCATACAGGTAGCCAGACAAATCCCCTGCTTTCTCTTATACCCTCTCCCATCATACAGGCAGCCAGACAAATCCACCACTTTCTCTCATTCCCTCTCCCATTGTACAGGCAGCCAGACAAATCCACCACTTTCTCTCATACCCTCTCCCATTGTACAGGCAGCCAGACAAATCCCCTGCTTTCTCTCATACCCTCTCCCATCGTACAGGCAGCCAGACAAATCCCCTGCTTTCTCTCATACCCTCTCCCATCGTACAGGCAGCCAAACAAATCCACTGGTTTCTCTCATACCCTCTCCCATCGAACAGGCAGCCAAACAAATCCACTGCTTTCTCTCATAACCTCTCCCATCGAACAGTCAGCCAGACAAATCCACTGCTTTCTCTCATACCCTCTCCCATCGAACAGGCAGCCAGACAAATCCACTGCTTTCTCTCATACCCTCTCCCATCGAACAGTCAGCCAGACAAATCCCCTGCTGTCTCTCATACCCTCTCCCATTGTACAAGCAGCCAGACAAATCCCCTGCTTTCTCTCATACCCTCTCCCATCGAACAGTCAGCCAGACAAATCCCCTGCTTTCTCTCATACCCTCTCCCATCATACAGGCAGCCAGACAAATCCCCTGCTTTCTCTCATACCCCCTCCCATCATACAGAAAGCCAGACAAATCCCCTGCTTTTTCTCATACCCTCTCCCATCGTACAGGCAGCCAAACAAATCCACTGCTTTCTCTCATACCCTCTCCCATCGAACAGGCAGCCAAACAAATCCACTGCTTTCTCTCATACCCTCTCCCATCGAACAGTCAGCCAGACAAATCCCCTGCTTTCTCTCAAACCCTCTCCCATTGTACAGGCAGCCAGACAAATCCTGTGCTTTCTCTCATACCCTCTTCCATTATACAGGCAGCCAGACAAATCCCCTGCTTTCTGTCATACCGTCTCCCATTGTACAGGCAACCAGACAAATCCACCACTTTCTCTCATACCCTCTCCCATTGTACAGGCAGCCAAACAAATCCTCTGCTTTCTCTCATACCCTCTCCCATTGTACAGGCAGCCAAACAAATCCACTGCTTTCTCTCATACCCTCTCCCATCGTACAGGCAGCCAAACAAATCCACTGTTTTCTCTCATACCCTCTCCCATAGAACAGGCAGCCAGACAAATCCACTGCTTTCTCTCATACCCTCTCCCATCGAACAGACAGCCAGACAAATCCCCTGCTTTCTATCATACCCTCTCCCATCGACCAGTCAGCCAGACAAATCCCATTCTTTCTCTCATACCCTCTCCCATCATACAGGCAGCCAGACAAATCCCCTGCTTTTTCTCATACCCTCTCCCATCATACAGGCAGCCAGACAAATCCCCTGCTTTCTCTCATACCCTCTCCTATCGAACAGTCAGCCAGACAAATCCCCGGCTTTCTCTCATACCCTCTCCCATTGTACAGGCAGCCAGACAAATCTCCTGCTTTCTCTCATACCCTCTCCCATTGTACAGGCAGCCAGACAAATCCACTGCTTTCTCTCATACCCTCTCCCATCGAACAGACAGCCAGACAAATCCCCTGCTTTCTCTCATACCCTCTCCCATCGTACAGGCAGCCAAACAAATCCACTGCTTTCTCTCATACCCTCTCCCATTGTACAGGCAGCCAAACAAATCCAATGCTTTCTCTCATACCCTCTCCCATCAAACAGGCAGCCAGACAAATCCACTGCTTTCTCTCATACCCTCTCCCATCGAACAGTCAGCCAGACAAATCCCCTGCTTTCTCTCATACCCTCTCCCATTGTACAGGCAGCCAGACAAATCCCCTGCTTTCTCTCATACACTCTCCCATCGTACAGTCAGCCAGACAAATCCCCTGCTTTCTCTGATACCCTCTCCCATCATACAGGCAGCCAGACAAATCCCCTGATTTCTCTCATACCCTCTCCCATCATACAGGCAGCCAGACAATTCTCCTGCTTTCTCTCATACCCTCTCCCATTGTACAGGCAGCCAGACAAATCCCCTGCTTTCTCTCATACCCTCTCCCATCGAACAGGCAGCCAGACAAATCCCCTGCTTTCTCTCATACCCTCTCATATCGAACAGTCAGCCAGACAAATCCCCTGCTTTCTCTCATACCCTCTCCCATCATACAGGCAGCCAGACAAATCCCCTGCTTTCTCTCATACCCTCTCCCACGATACAGGCAGCCAGACAAATCCCCTGCTTTCTTTCATACCCTCTCCTATCAAACAGTCAGCCAGACAAATCCCCTGCTTTCTCTCATACCCTCTCCCATTGTACAGGCAGCCAGACAAATCTCCTGCTTTCTCTCATACCCTCACCCATCGAACAGACAGCCAGACAAATCACCTGCTTTCTCTCATACCCTCTCCCATCGTACAGGCAGCCAAACAAATCCACTGCTTTCTCTCATACCCTCTCCCATTGTACAGGCAGCCAAACAAATCCACTGCTTTCTCTCATACCCTCTCCCATCGAACAGGCAGCCAGACAAATCTCCTGCTTTCTCTCATACCCTCACCCATTGTACAGGCAGACAGACAAATCCCCTGCTTTCTCTCATACCCTCTCCCATCGAACAGGCAGCCAGACAAATCCCCTGCTTTCTCTCATACACTCTCCTATCGAACAGTCAGCCTGACAAATCCCCTGCTTTCTCTCATACCCTCTCCCATTGTACAGGCAGCCAGACAAATCTCCTGCTTTCTCTCATACCCTCTCCCATTGTACAGGCAGCCAGACAAAGCCCCTGCTTTCTCTCATACCCTCTCCCATCGTACAGGCAGCCAAACAAATCCACTGCTTTCTCTCATACCCTCTCCCATTGTACAGGCAGCCAAACAAATCCACTGCTTTCTCTCATACCCTCTCCCATCGAACAGTCAGCCAGACAAATCCCCTGCTTTCTCTCATACCCTCTCCCATTGTACAGGCAGCCAGACAAATCCCCTGCTTTCTCTCATACCCTCTCCCATCGTACAGGCAGCCAGACAAATCCCCTGCTTTCTCTCATACCCTCTCCCATGGTACAGGCAGCCAAACAAATCCACTGCTTTCTCTCATACTCTCTCCCATCATACAGGCAGCCAGACAAATCCCTTGCTTTCTCTCATACCCTCTCCCATTGTACAGGCAGCCAGACAAATCCACCACTTTCTCTCATACCCTCTCCCATCATACAGGCAGCCAGACAAATCCCCTGCTTTCTCTCATACCCTCTCCCATTGTACAGGCAGCCAGACAAATCCACCACTTTCTCTAATACCCTCTCCCATCGTACAGTCAGCCAGACAAATCCCCTGCTTTCTCTCATACCCTCTCCCATTGTACAGGCAGCCAGACAAATCTCCTGCTTTCTCTCATACCCTCTCCCATTGTACAGGCAGCCAGACAAATCCACCACTTTCTCTCATACCCTCTCCCATCATACAGGCAGCCAGACAAATCCCCTGCTTTCTCTCATACCCTCTCCCATTGTACAGGCAGCCAGACAAATCCACCACTTTCTCTAATACCCTCTCCCATTGTACAGGCAGCCAGACAAATCCACCACTTTCTCTCATACCCTCTCCCATCGAACAGGCAGCCAGACAAATCCCCTGCTTTCTCTCATACCCTCTCCTATCGAACAGTCAGCCAGACAAATCCCCTGCTTTCTCTCATACCCTCTCCCATTGTACAGGCAGCCAGACAAATCCCCTGCTTTCTCTCATACCCTCTCCCATCGTACAGGCAGCCAAACAAATCCACTGCTTTCTCTCATACCCTCTCCCATTGTACAGGCAGCCAAACAAATCCCCTGCTTTCTCTCATACCCTCTCCCATCGAACAGGCAGCCAGACAAATCCACTGCTTTCTCTCATACCCTCTCCCATCGAACAGTCAGCCAGACAAATCCCCTGCTTTCTCTCATACCCTCTCCCATTGTACAGGCAGCCAGACAAATCCCCTGCTTTCTCTCATACCCTCTCCCATCGTACAGGCAGCCAGACAAATCCCCTGCTTTCTCTCATACCCTCTCCCATTGTACAGGCTGCCAAACAAATCCACTGCTTTCTCTCATACCCTCTCCCATCGAACAGGCAGCCAGACAAATCCACTGCTTTCTCTTATACCCTCTCCCATCGAACAGACAGCCAGACAAATCCCCTGCTTTCTCTCATACCCTCTCCCATCGTACAGGCAGCCAAACAAGTCCACTGCTTTCTCTCATACCCTCTCCCATTGTACAGCCAGCCAAACAAATCCACTGCTTTCTCTCATACCCTCTCCCATCATACAGGCAGCCAGACAAATCCCTTGCTTTCTCTCATACCCTCTCCCATCATACAGGTAGCCAGACAAATCCCCTGCTTTCTCTTATACCCTCTCCCATCATACAGGCAGCCAGACAAATCCACCACTTTCTCTCATTCCCTCTCCCATTGTACAGGCAGCCAGACAAATCCACCACGTTCTCTCATACCCTCTCCCATCATACAGGCAGCCAGACAAATCCCCTGCTTTCTCTCATACCCTCTCCCATTGTACAGGCAGCCAGACAAATCCACCACTTTCTCTAATACCCTCTCCCATCGTACAGGCAGCCAAACAAATCCACTGCTATCTCTCATACCCTCTCCCATTGTACAGACAGCCAAACAAATCCACTGCTTTCTCTCGTACCCTCTCCCATTGTACAGGCAGCCAGACAAATCCACTGCTTTCTCTCATACCCTCTCCCATTGTACAGGCAGCCAGACAAATCCACCACTTTCTCTAATACCCTCTCCCATCGTACAGGCAGCCAGTCAAATCCACCACTTTCTCTCATATCTCATTTCAGAGTAGGATTGCACAATTCAGGGAACTTTGCAGAGTCAAAGTTCAGTCAAAGATTTGGGTTTTGGTTTTTAAAGACGTTGATGTATGGGTCTTACTTTAATAGCAGGGGGTTAACTGTTTGTCTTTTTGCATCCCCTCAAAGCTCACCTCAATAGAGATTTGTCAAATCAATTCCCTGTCTAACCTACAGCATGCTGCTGATTCCTGGCTGTTTCCTATGTCCTCTAGGAAAGGGAGTATGTTATGATTAGGGCAGGTCAACACCGTAGTGACACCTTTACGGTCAGTCCTTTGTGACGCATTTGAGAATGGACTGAAGCAATGTCAAGTGCCTTGCATTCACTTTCACAGGAAAAAAATCTAAATAGCTGGAAATCCCAGAAAAAGCCATTTAGACTGAATAACAATGACAGAGCAGGAATAGTCCCCCTAACCATCCTTTAAATAATGTTTTCATGTCTATTAGGGATAAGATTTGAAGACTCAAAATTGGAGGCAATTTAATTAAAAAGGCTAGAAAGTGGAAAAGGGGGGAACGGGTTGTGATATGAAAGTGCTAGCAAATGGATTCCTCAAAAGGGAAAGCCCAGCGGTCACTCAGCAAACCAGTAACTAAAGCTAAAACAGTTCTGGCCCCAACATCCTGCTCCAATGTATTATTTATCCCTGGGCCTTTTATTAATGATTTTCTCTTGCTTGTTTTGTTCCACCTACCGTGGCATTACAAGTGTGGGATCTTAATTTGATCCAGTTTGCTACAGCAGGAAAAAAATGGAATTATCATGTGGATTAAATGCATGGACATTTTTGTAGGGGTTTATACATTTCTTGTTAGAGCAAATCTGAAATCACAGTGGAAATTACAAAAAACAAAAGAATACTCAGCAACAAAATACTGATTAAATTAATTAAGATCCTACATCTGTTGGATAAATTGCCTGCTTAAAGATTGATAAGACCCGGGTAACTGTGCATGCATACTTCTGGTGTTTGTGTCTGGCTGAGTGTGTGTGTTTGAGTGTGAGTGTTCTTTGAGTGCATGTGTGCTTGCCTGTATGTGTGTGTTTGTGGGTGAGTTTGAGTATCTCTGTGAGTGTGTGTTTATATGTCTGTAAGAGTTTGAGTGATTGTCTGGCGGTGGCGAGCGGTGTGGATCCAGTCTGTTTGATGACAGGACTTTCCTAGAGGCCCATGCCTGGTATCGATTGTCTGGCCAGTGCAGGTGTCTGCCCTGAGAGAGGGGACGGGTGCAGCCATGGAGGGAGAGAGAGGGAGAGAGAGAGAGAGATCGAGAGAGAGAGGGAGAGAGGGAGAGAGAGAGAGAGAGAGATGAAACAAAACAGTGGGTGGGGGGAAAATAATACTTATTTTGTAATTTTTTTCACCCACAATGGCTCAACTATGCTCAGGGGATAAGGGATAAGGTATAGGGGTGGGAGGACATGGCCAGCTAGGCTGACCCTAGAGAATGGGAGGCAGGGGGAGGGGAGAGGAGAGGAGGTAAAAAAGAGCAATGGAAAGAGGGGTGGAAAAAGATGAGATGATTCTCAAGATCCCATGACCCGGAAGAAGAAGCAGTCATCCCTACACCAAAAAACACCAAAACCCCAGTCCCAGACTTGGACAGAGACCTGCACATTTCATGTACAGTGGGGAGAACAAGTATTTGATACACTGTCGATTTTGCAGGTTTTCCCACTTACAAAGTATGTAGAGGTCTGTAATTTTTATCATAGGTACACTTCAACTGTGAGAGACGGAATCTAAAACAAAAATCCAGAAAATCACATTGTACGATTTTTAAGTAATTCATTTGCATTTTATTGCATGACATAAGTATATAATAAAATGCAAATGAATTACTTAAAAATCATACAATGTGATTTTCTGGATTTTTGTTTTAGATTCCTTTTCTCACAGTTGAAGTGTACCTATGATAAAAAATTACAGACCTCTACATGCTTTTAAGTAGGAAAACCTGCAAAATCGGCAGTGTATCAAATACTTGTTCTCTCCACTGTATTTTATTCTGAACAAAAATATAAACACAACATGCAGCAATTTAAAAGATTTTACAGAGTTGCAAGTTAAAATAATTGAAATCAGTCAATTTAAATAAATAAATTAGGTCCTAATCTATTGATTTCACATGACCTGCAATACAGATATGCATCTCTTGGTCACAGATACCTTTAAAAAAAGGTAGTGGCGTGTCATGTATTTTATATACCCAGGTAACCAGTCAGTATCAGGTGTCACAACTATTTGCCTCATGCAGCGTGAAACATCTCCTTCACATAGAGTTGATCAGGCTGTTGATTGTGACCTGTGGAATGTTGCGCCATTCATCTTCAATAGCTATGTGAATTTGCTGGATATTGGCGGGAACTGGAACACGCTATCCTGCACATCAATCCAGAGCATCCCAAACGTGCTCAATGGGTGACATATTTGGTGAGTATGCAGGCCATGGAAGAACTGGAACATTTTCAGCTTCCAGAAATTGTGCACAGATCCTTGTGCCATGGGGCTGTGTATTATCATGCTGAAACATGAGGTGATGGTGGCGGATGAATGGCAAGACAATGGGCCTCAGGATCTCGTCACGGTAGCTCCTCCCTTCCTATAGGCAGAAACTCAAACAGGAAGTACTAGTACTACGGTCTATTCAATGCTGGTTTGACCAATCGGAATCCATGTTTCAAGATTGTTTTGATTAAGCGGACTGGGATATGTTCCGGGTAGCCTCTGAGAATAACTTTGATGTATACTCGGACACGGTGACTGAGTTCATCAGGAAGTGTATAGGCTATGTTGTTCCCACTGTGACTATTAAAACCTATCCAAACTAGAAACCGTGGATGGATGGCAGCATTCGCACAAAACTGAAAGCCTGAACAACCGCATTTAACCATAGCAAGGTTATTAGTTATTCTCTCCTTAAGGCAATCAAACAGGCAAAGCGTCAGTACAGAGACGCAATTCAACGGCTCAGATATGAGAGGTATGTGGCAGGGTCTACAGACAATCACGGACTACAAAGAGAACACCAGCCACGTCGCAGAAACCGATGTCTTGCTACCGATGTCTTGCTACCGATTCTCTGTGGCCTACGTGAGTAAGACTTTTAAGGGTGTTAACCCCTCGCAAGGCTGCCGGCGCAGATTGCATCCCTAGCTGCATCCTCAGAGCATGCACAGACCAGCTGACTGGAGTGTTTACAGACAAATTCAATCTCTCCCTATCCCAGTCTGTTTTCATCACCTGCTTCAAGATGGCCTCCATTGTTCCTGTACCCAAGAAAGCAAATGTAACTGAACTCAATGACCATCGCTAGCACTCACTCTGTCATCATGAAATGCTTTAAGAGGCTATTTAAGGATAATTTCACCTCTACCTTACCTGACACCCCAGACCCACTTCAATTTGCATACCGCCCCAATAGATCCACAGACGATGTAATCGCCATCACACTGCATACTGCCCTATCCTATCTGGACAAGAGGAATACCTATGTAAGAATACTGTTAATTGAGTATAGCTCAGCCTTCAACACCCTAGTACCCTCCAAGCTCATCATTAAGCTTGGGGCCCTGGGTCTGAACCCTGCCCTGTGCAACTTGGTCCTGGACTTCCTGAGGGGCTGCCCCCAGGTGGTGAAGATAGGAAACAACACCTACACTTTGCTGATCCTCAACACTGGGGCCCCACAAGGGTGTGTGCTCAGCCTCCTCCTGTACTCCCTGTTAACCATGACTGTGTGGCAACACACGCTTCCAACTCAATCATCAAGTTTGAAGATGACACAACAGTAGTAGGCCTGATCACCTACAGGGAGGAGGTGAGGGCCCTGGTGGAGTGGTGTCAGGAAGATAACCTCTCCCTCAACATCAACAAAATGAAAGAGCTTGGACTTCAGGAAACAGCACAGGGCCGCAGTGGAGAAGGTGAAAAGCTTCAAGTTCCTCGTGTACACATCACTGACAATTTGAAATGGTCCACCCACACAGACAGTATGGTTAAGAAGGCGCAACAGCGCCTCTTCAACTTCATGAGGCTGAATTTTTTTTGTCTTGGCCCCTAAGATCCTAACAAACTTTTACAGATGCACAATTGAGAGCATCCTGACGGGCTGTATCACCACCTGATACGGCAACTACACCGCCCGCAACCGCAGGGCTCTCCAGAGTGTGGTGCAGTCTGCCCAACGCATCACAGAGGGCACACTTCCTGCCCTCCAGGACACCTACAGCACCTGATGTCACATTTTTTGTCCCCAGCACAAGATGCACCTGTGTAATGATCATACTGTTTAAATGTATCAGCTTCATGACATGCCACACCTGTCAGGTGGATGGATAATTTTGGCAAATTTGTTCACATTATTTGATAGAAATAAGCTCTTTTTGCGAATGCAACATTTCTGGGATCTTTTATTTCAGCTCATGAAACATGGAACCAATAGCTGTTGTGTTTATATTTTTGCTCAGTGTATATACCCGGGGAACTAAACCCCTGTCCCAGACCTGGACAAACACCAAAACCTCTGTCCCAGATCTGCACAGAGACCTGGACATGTCATGTATTTTATATACCCAGGTAACCAAATACCAAAACCCCTGTCCCAGACCTGGACAGAGACCTGGAAATGTAATGGATTTTACATACCCAGGAAACCAAATACCAAAACCCCTATCCCAGACCTGGACAGAGGCCTGTAAATGTAATGGATTTTATATACCCAGGAAACCAAACACCTAAATCCCTGTCCCAGACCTGGACAAACACCTAAACCCCTGTCCCAGACCTGGACAAACACCTAAATCCCTGTCCCAGACCTGGACTAACACCTAAACCCCTGTCCCAGACCTGGACAAACACCTAAACCCCTGTCCCAGACCTGGAAAAACACCTAAACCCCTGTCCTAGACCTGGACAAACACCTAAACCCCTGTCCCAGACCTGGACAAACACCTAAACCCCTGTCCCAGACCTGGACAAACACCTAAACCCCTGTCCCAGACCTGGACAAACACCTAAACCCCTGTCCCAGACCTGGGCAAACACCTAAACCCCTGTCCCAGACCTGGACAAACACCTAAACCCCTGTCCCAGACCTGGACAAACACCTAAACCCCTGTCCAAGACCTGGACAAACACCTAAACCCCTGTCTCAGACCTGGACAAACACCTAAACCCCTGTCCCAGACCTGGACAAACACCTAAACCCCTGTCCCAGATATGTACAGAGACCTGGACATGTCAGGTATTTTATATACCCAGGAAATTAAACACCTAAACCTCTGTCCTAGATCTGGACAGAGACCTGGACATTTCATGCATTTTATATACTTGGTACCTCTACAAGTCTGCTGGATATGTGTATTACTGGGTTTGGATTTTGTCTCATGGACTTTATTTCCCGTCATTGACTCGTTCTCATAGCTCTCCAATAAAGTCTTTGTATTCTGATTAATTTCAGAGGCCCAGTCCCAGTTGGGCTATTTGCATACCCTGTCTGTCTTTCCCTCTCTCCCGGAAGGTTGCCCCCCCAGCCCGTACCTCTCCACCCCTCCAGAACTCCAATTATTGACCCATAAGCTCTCAATTAACACGTTCCTTCTCCTTTTCCCGTCCTCCATTCCTGTAATGGAGAACTCCAACTGGGGTTTATGTCATGTGCTCGTTTTCACCTGTTTTTATGTGCGTGTTGTAAACCTTTAACAGGCTAATGCATCAAAAATATCCTCTTTTATAAATTCCCCTCACAAACAGCCTAAGTGGCCTTCCGCTTCCTCTTCCTCCCCGCGACATAATTTCCTAAAGTAATTTCAACCCTCACTCTATCACTCTCCTTCGTCTTTCGTCTCTTACAGCATTTCCATGCACTTGAAAACTAACCCCCCTACCCCCACCTATGCCTCCCCCTACTCTCATCCTTCTCCCTCTGGTAGTTAAGGCCAGCCATTTTAAGGCTGCCTGCCTTATCTCAAATTCATCAGGGTTGAATTGGTCCTGTGTCATTGTGAGACAGCCATAACCCTTTGTAGGCACCTCTTATTGTGGCGTGGAGATAAAATGTCAAAAAGCAGGCAAACGTCCCCAATCCACTGAGACTGTCCTCCAGGGTCATTGTGTGTGTGTGTGTGTGTGTGTGTGTGTGTGTGTGTGTGTGTGTGTGTGTGTGTGTGTGTGTGTGTGTGTGTGTGTGTGTGTCTGTGTGAGAAGGGGGCGGGCCAACTTCACACCACACAGCTCTCTCAAGTGCACAATACAGGAATGTGGTTTGCAGAGAAACGCTCAGAGGAGAACTGTGGCCATAATGGCACCGCAGGATTAAAAGCAGCATTTCAGAGGCTTTCATTGCCCGTTTAACTATCCCCAGTCCTCACTCTCTAATGCTGCCTGTAAATTACAATCATACACACACACACACATACACACACACACACACACACACACACACACACACACACACACACACACACACACACACAGATTCCACGTGATGAGACAGTGATAGTTGCTGTAGCCGCAGGAGCCCCTGCGTGGACCATCAGCCCCTGGGCTCGGTCGGTGCTGTTCGTTTTACACTCCATCCACGTCCCCCTGGCAAATTTCCCCAGATTAGATTTGTAAATCAAAAACCAATATATAACATGCATGAATTAATCTGTTTTATATTCTTTGGTAAAAAAATTTGTGGAACACATTTGGAAGATTTAGAAGGTATTTGCGCCTGCTGCTCTCAGCCATTATATGCTTCAGTTCATACATCTATTTGTGAGCCTATAAAACAGGCATTGACTACCCATGTAAATTGTGTTCCCCACAATAAATTATATGCATACTTGCAAAAATACATAACTGCTGTCGGTCTCTCTCTGTGTCGGTGGAATACTAATAACAACGCGGCTGGAGTTCGCTGATGCTGCTTCCATTATTTTTCCATTTAGCTGTAATTTTGGGGGAAGTTGGTTTTTGCAGATGGAATTGCGTGCCTCCCCACTTTCCTTTATCTCCTCCCTCTTGTCTCTCTCTCACTCGCTCTTTCTTTTCCTCTCCTTCTATTTCTGAGGAGTGAGAGGTTGTCGCTGGTTGAAAATGTCAGTGACCTGCAAAGACCAACGGGTCACTGGCTGATTCTCTCCAGCACCACTGTTATCTGGACAGAGTCCCTGGATATAAAATACTTGGATTCAGACATATATTTGTGAAAACACAGTAGGCTATATGTAACATTTGTGAACATATATACATGGTTCAGTGTTTTGGATTAAGGAGGAATCTGGTGTGCTAAAACCTCTGGAAATGTGGATATGTTCATTTGCATTTATAAAAAATCATCCTAGCTTATCGCCTTAAGAGGACATCATACAGTACCTAATCTACATTGAATCACCCCTCGAGCTTCTCTCCCTAGTACACCTCGTGTAAAATTCTTAATGATTGATGGCGGCTGAATCAAAACCAATGATTTCCCTCATTGAGACTTTCATTCACTTCACATGTGGATTAATTCAGGAGTCACTGCATCAATTAATAATTAGTTGTCCCTTCCATATTCAATTTAGTTATTGTTGTCATTTGGCCGGGTCCTTGCACACTCAGCTAAAAAATAAACGTCCTCTCACTGTCAACTGCGTTTATTTTTGTGTAAATATTAGTATGAACATAACAAGATTCAACAACTAAGACATACACTGAACATGTTCCACAGACATGTGACTAACAGAAATTAAATAATGTGTCCCTGAACAAATGGGTGTCAAAATCAAAAATAACAGTCAGTATCTGGTGTGGCCACCAGCTGCATTAAGAACTGCAGTGCATCTCCTCCTCATGGACTGCACCAGATTGGCCAGTTCTTGCTGTGAGATGTTACCCCACTCTTCCACCAAGCCACCTGCAAGTTCCCAGACATTTCTGGGAGGAATGGCCCTAGCCCTCACCCTCCGATCCAACAGGTCCCAGATGTGCTCAATGGGATTGAGATCCGGGCTCTTCGCTGGCCATGGCATAACACTGACATTCCTGTCTTCCAGGAAATCACGCACAGAACGAGCAGTGTGGCTGTTGGCATTGTCAAGCTGGAGGGTCATGTCATGATGAGCCTGCAGGAAGGGAGGAGGATGTCTTCCCTGTAAAGCACAGCGTTGAGATTGCCTGCAATGACAACAAGCTCAGTCCGATGATGCTGTGACACACCGCCCCAGACCATGATGAGCCCTCCACCTCCAATCAATCCCGCTACAGAGTACGGGCAACGGTGTAACATTCCTTCCTTCAATGATAAACGCGAATCAGACCATCACCCTGGTAAAACAAAACCGCGAATCATCAGTGAAGAGCACGTTTTGCAGGTGCTGTCTGGTCCAGCGACTGTGGGTTTGTGCCCATAGGCGACGTAGTTTCCGGTGAAGTCTGAGGACCTGAGGACCTGCCTTACATCAGGCTTACAAGCCCTCAGTCCTGCCTCTCTCAGCCTATTGCGGACAGTCTGAGCACTGATGGGGGGATTGTGCATTCCTGGTGTAACTCGGGCAGTTGTTGTTGCCATCCTGTACCTGTCCCGCAGGTGTGATGTTCGGATGTATCGATCCTGTGCAGGTGTTGTTACACGTGGTTTTATTACAATATTTACACGTGTATCAAGGAAGGGGGGGGGGGGGGGTATGGGGGCAAGTGCTTAAATTGTGCTGTATAATAAGAGTCTGGTAGCAGCAGTTGCGGTGTGTGCTAAGGTGCGAAGAATCAGAGCAGGTGGTCAGTCCAGTTCAAGTGTTCAGCAGTCTGATGGTATGTAGATCGAAGCTGACTCTGGGCCTGTAGGTATCAGACCTCATGCTCCGAATCCGTCTGCCTGACGGTAAGGGAGAGAACATCTTGTGGCTGTGGTGTGTGGGGTCCTTGGTGATGCTACGTGCCTTCTTCCGACACCGTTTTGTCTAGATGTCCTGGATGGGTGAAAGCACGGTCCCAGTGATGTACTCGACTAACTCTCACAGTCTCACCTCAGAATGAGACATTCATCCATGTTTCTCAAACACCAAATTTCGAAGTTGTTCCAAATGTAAGTTTAGGCATTAACTCCATATTTGTACGGTTATGGTTAAGTTTAGGCATTAACTCCAAATCTTAAGTGTAGGTATTAACTCTGAATGGTTAAGGTTTGGGTTAAGGTTTGGGATAGTCATTAAACAAAAATATTGAAAACAACGTTCTATCGCTGAATTTGAACATGCAACCTGTTTAAAAAAAAACAAGGCCAGCATCCCGGAGTTGCCTCTTCACTGTTGACGTTGAGACTGTTGTTTTGCGGGTTCTATTTAATGAAGCTGCCAGTTGAGGACTTGTGAGGACCTGTTTCTCAAACTAGGCCCTCTAATGCACTTGTCTTCTTGCTCAGTTGTGCCCCGGGGCCTCCCACTCCTCTTTCTATTCTGGTTAGAGCCAGTTTGCGCTGTTCTGTAAAGGGAGTACTACACAGCGTGGTATGAGATCTTCAGTTTCTTGGCAATTACTCGCATGGAATAGCCTTCATTTCTCAGAACTATAATAGACTGAAGAGTTTCAGAATAAAGGTCTTTGTTTCTGGTCATTTTGAGCCTTTAATAAAACCCACAAATGCTGATTCTCCAGATACTCAACTAGTCTAAAGAAGGCCAGTTTTATTGGTTCTTTAATCAGGACAACAGTTTTCAGCTGTGCTAATGTCATTGCAAAAGGGTTTTCTAATGATCAATTAGCCTTTTAAAATTATAAACTTGGAGTAGCTTACACAACGTGCCCTTGGAACACAGGAGTGATCGTTGCTGATAATGGGCCTCTGTACGCATGTAAAAAATCTGCCGTTTTCAGCTAAAATAGTAATTTACAACATGAACAATATCTACACTGTATTTCTGATCAATTTGTTGTTATTTTAATGGACAAAAAATGTGCTTTCAAAAACAAGGACACTTCTAAGTGACCCCAAACTTGTACTTTAAGTTAACAGCGCTCACTGTTGCCCCTAGTGGCTGGTTTCCATGTCATCTCCCAATGTCCTCAGACATGGATGGACGTCAAAAACAGCCGGGTGACCTGGCTGGATGTACTGGGCCATCTTCACCACACGCTGGAGGGCCTTGTGGTCGTGGACTGAGCTATTCCCATAAAAGGCCGTAATGCAACCTTTCAGGATTCTCTCGATTTTGCAGTGGTAGTATTTGTGGAGGACTCACGCACACACACACACACACACACACACACACACACACACACACACACACACACACACACACACAAACACACACAAACACATACACACCTGATGCCACACCTGCAAATTTTCGCCCATATTTTTACAATATCCTAAATAAACAGGCAGCGAGCATACATTCTCCTATCTCTCTCCGACATAAAATATTAATTTGTGTGTGGCCGGGGTTGCGCGGCACGGCGTCGAGCCAGTGTGGGCACCCCTTTCTAGGTAAACAGGGGGGAGATTGCAATTCGCTCTCTGTTTCGTACACCCAGGCAGGCTGGAGAGCATGACAAATTCCTTTCCTATTTACCAGAGCCGCTTTGTGTGCTTTTATCTCTAGCAGTGGAGGAACCAATCCCATGCTTTCTCTCTCTTTCTCCCCCACCCCCTTCCACTCAAGATTAGGGCCTCCCCTATCTTTTGCCTCTTTCGTCACCTCCATCCCAAAGGCTTGTCATGGGGGTGAGTTGTAAAGCAGGTAGCAGGTAAACTAGCTACCAGTCTGGAAGGAAGAGGTGGTGGGGGTCTGTCTGGATTTTGGTGGTGGTGGTGGTGGTGAAGGTGGTGGTGATGGTGGTGGTGAAGGTGATGGTGAAGGGAAAGCTGGTGGTGAAGTTGGTGGTGATGAAGGCAGTAACGGTACCTGGGTAAAATCACCATGGAAGCCAATCCAGAGAAAATTAAAATTTTGTATTTGTATTTATTATGAATCCTCTTCCTAGGGTCCAGCAAAATTAAGACCGTTGAAACAATTTCAAAAACATTACAATACATTTACAGATTTCACAACACACTGGGTGCCCTCAGGCCCTACTCCACCACTACCGCATATCTACAGTACTAAATCCATGTGTATGTATAGTGCAAATGTTATTGTGTATTTGTGTGTATGCATGTTTCTGTGCCAATGTTTGTGTCACTTCACAGTCCCCGCTGTTCCATAAGGTGTTTTTTTAATCTGTTTTTTAAGTCTAATTTTACTGCTGGCATGAGTTACTTGATGTGGAATAGAGTTCCATGAAGTCATGGCTCTATGTAGTACTGTGTGCCCCCCATAGTCTGTTCTGGGGACTGTGAAGAGACCTCTTGTGGCATGTCTTGTGGGGTATGCATGGGTGTCCGATGCATTCAACATGTCCACACCTCCACTTTCAGCCAGGAGAGATTGACATGCATATTCTTAATATTAGCTTTCTTTGTACATCTAAGGGCCAGCTGTCCTGTCCTGTTCTGAGCCAATTGCAATTTTCCTAAATTATTTTTGTGGCACCTGACCACACAACTGAACTGTAGTCAAGGTGCGACAAAACTAGGGCCTGTGGGACCTGCCTTTTTGATAATGTTGTTGAGAAGGTAGAGCATCGCTTTATTAAAGACAGACTTCTCCCCATCTTAGCTACTACTGCATCAATATGTTTTTACAATAGCAGTTTACAATCTAGTGTTATTCCAAACAGAGTAGTCATCTCAACTTGCTCAATTTCCATATTATTTATTACACGATTTAGTTGAGGTTTAGGGTTTAGTGTGTGTTTTGTTCCAAATACAATGCTTTTAGTTTTAGAAATATTTAGAGATAATTTATTCCTTGTCACCCACTCTGAAACTAACTACAGCTCTTTGTTGAGAGTTGCAGTCATTTCAGTCTCTGTAGTAGCTGACGTGTATAGTGTTGAGTCATCCGCATACATAGACACTCTGGCTTTACTCAAAGTCAGTGGCATGTCGTTTGTAAAAATTGCAAAAAGCAAGGGGCCTAAACAGCTACCCTGGGGAATTCCTGATTCTGACTGTATTGTATTTGAGAGGCTTCCATTAGAACACCCTCTGTGTTCTGTTAGACAAATAACTCTTTATCCACATTATAGCAGGGGGTGTAAAGCCATAACACACAAGTCTTTCCAGCAGCAGACTATGATCGACAATGTAAAAAACTGCACTGAAGTCTAACACGGAACACAAACCGGCTGCGCGTGTGCGCCATCGTACGTCATCGTGGATAAATGTATTTTGTCCCGCCACACCAAATGCGATCACGACATGCAGGTTAAAATATCAAAGCAAACTCTGAACCAATTCTATTAATTTGGGGACAGGTCAAAAAGCATTTAACATTTATGGCAATTGCACTTGCTAGCTAATTTTTCCTATTTAGCTAGCTTGCTGTTGCTAGCTAATTTGTCCTGGGATATAAACATTGAGTTGTTATTTTACATGAAGTGCACAAGGTCCTCTACTCCACCAATTAATCCACACATAAAACGGTCAACCAAATCGTTTCTAGTCATCTCTCTTCCTTCCAGGCCTTTTCTTCTTTTGACTTTATATTACAATTGGCAACTTTCATAAATTAGGTGCATTACCTCCACTGACCTTGTTCATCTTTCAGTCACCCACGTGGATATTACCAATGAGGAGAAGGCACGTGGGTACCGGCTTCAATAAACCAATGAAGAGATTGGAGAGGCAGGACTTGCAGCGCGATCTGCGTTACAAATAGAACTGACTTCCATTTTAGCCGTTGGCGACGCAGACGCTTGTTGGCGACGCAGACGCTCGTTGGCGTACGCAGACGCTCGTTGGCGACGCAGACGCTCGTTGGCGACGCAGACGCTCGTTGGCGTACGCGAGCAGTGTGGGTGCAATAATTGAATAATATAGATTTCGAAATGTATTTTGCAATGCTCGCGCACGCGACACGAGTAGTGTAGTCAGTCTGTAACAAGACCGCAGAATCATTTTATCATCAATTTCTCTCAGCCATTCATCCGTCATTTGTGTAAGTGCTGTGCTTGTTGAGTGTCCTTCCCTATTAGCAAGCTGAAATTCTGTTCCCAATTTGTATACTGTGAAATACATTTTGGCCATGTTCTGTTAATATCTCCACCCGGCACAGCCAGAAGAGGACTGGCCACCCCACATAGCCTGGTTCCTCTCTAGGTTTCTTCCTAGGTTTTGACCTTTCTAGGTAGTTTTTCCTAGCCACCGTGCTTCTACACCTGCATTGCTTGCTGTCTGGGGTTTTAGGCTGGGTTTCTGTACAGCACTTTGAGATATCAGCTGATGTACGAAGGGCTATATAAATAAAATACAACTTTTTTTTTTTTAAATAGCATTGTATCTGGTCAAACACTATTTTTTTCCAAAAGTTTACTAAGGGTTGGTAACAGGCTGATTGGTGGGCTATTTGAGCCAGTAAAGGGGGCTTTACTATTCTTGTGTAGCAGAATGACTTTAGCTTCCCTCCAGGCCTGAGGTCACACACTCTCTAGTAGGCTTAAATTGAAGATGTGGCAATATCGTCCGCTATTATCCTCAGTCATTTTCCATCCAGATTGTCAGACCCCGGTGGCTTGTCTTTGTTGATAGACATATTTTTTTTATCTTCTTCCACACTGACTTTACGGAATTCAAAAGTACAATTCTTGTCTTTCATAATTTGGTCCGCTATACTTGGATGTGTAGTGTCAGACCCTTATCCAGTGCTTGAATTTTTGAAAGAATAGCCTGGTGTATATGTACATATTCTCATTCACCCCTTTAGATTTGTGTGTATTAGGTAGTTGTTGGGGAATTGTTATATTACTTGTTAGATATTACTGCACTGTCAGAACTAGAAGCACAAGCATTTCGCTAAACTCGCATTAACATCTGCTAATCATGTGTATGTGATCAATACAATTTCATTTGATTTGATTTGGTATAATACTTTCTTACACCACAAGGGGCAGCAGAGTACACTGCATCCCTCTGCATTTTAACAGGTGGATTTTGTTCTTTTAGCGTAGTGTTTACGGAACTTTGATATACACACATGCGCAGACCCCCCCCCCCCCACACACACACACACACACACACCCCCACACACACACACACCCCCACACACATACACACACCTGCCTCCAGGTGAGTAAACAGGCTGTGCACACCTGTCACATTCATTCTGTGGGTTTGCTCTGAGTATTGTCACAGCACAGCAGAGGCTTAGTATTAATCTGCTGTATTAAAGAACACCAGCCACTCCTTAGTCAGTAGCATTTGATATGTGCCTGAGTGTGTGTGTGTGTGTGTGTGTGTGTGTGTGTGTGTGTGTGTGTGTGTGTGTGTGTGTGTGTGTGTGTGAGAGAGAGAGAGAGAGAGAGAGAGATATGAGAGGGTAGAGAAAGCGAGTGAGGAGTAACCCAGGCCTAAATCACAAAATCAGCAGACCATACATATGTCTATGGGGAAACCCCACAAATAAACTTCCTGTCTGTATGAAATCTTTGGCACTGTGAACTCTAGCATGTGTTGTATAGCTAGTCTTTCTAATGTGATTCTGTTTCCATTCACGTTCTGATCCAGTGTCTGAAAACAACATACTCTAATATTTGCAAGCGACCAGAATGTGCTCATTGTAATGACGGAGATAAAGAACTTTCTGTGCGCTGTGTGCTTTTGCATCTGTTTTTCTTCCCACAAGACACTTCTCCTCTCCTCTCCTCTCCTCTCCTCTCCTAGATGTTGTTCGTCAGAGTTCTACGCCTCAGTACACCCGTTCACCTCACACACTCAGTCCATTTTCTCTCCACCCTATTTCCTTCCTCAGCGATCAAAGCCTCCCCCCTTGGCTGCCTCGCTCCCCCAGGCATGTCCCTGCCTCCCCTGGTCTACGCAATTGTCTTACAGGCACTCCGTGAACACTCCATGGGGCCCTTGTCCCATATCCCCCCTTCACCGTTACCCCCAGGCGACACCCCCGTTGCTCCCCTCCTAGCTCTGATTTACGGGGATTGGCTGCCTCTGTCACAGTGTGTGATTGCGACCTGGGTTTGACCCACCCGGGATATATATCGTCCCCGGGTTATCTACATAATGCACAAGGAGAGGTTGAGAAAGCCATCAGAGAGTGTGAGAGAGAGAGAGAGAGCGAGAGGGAAGGAGTGAGGGAGGGAAGGAGAAGGAGGGGAGAAGAGATACACAGTCCCATTAGCTAGAAGACAATGGTGCTGGCTAAATGACTGGAGAGAATGTAGTTGTTTCTGGAGTGCCAGAGAGAGGCTACAGTCAGTTCTGCTCCTGCTGTGTTGTTGAGGTAAAGGCTGAACTGGTCTCTCTGTCTGTCGCTCTATCTCTCTGTCCTTGTTTTTACACAGTCATACCAAGGAAAACACTCAGAATATTATTGTGTGTGTGGGGACCAGACGTCCGGACCAGGATAGTAAACCAAGGGACATTCGGACAAGCGGGGACATTTCGCCGGTCCCCACAACAAAAAGGGCTATTTTAGGCTTAGGGGTTAGGTTTAGGGTTAGGGTTAGATTTAGGGTTAGGGTAAGAATTAGGATTGGGAGTTAGGGTTAGGGGTTACAGTTAAGGTTAAGGTTACGTTAAGGTTAAGGGCTAGGGGTTAGGGAAATTGGGATTTTGAATGGGAATAAATTGTTTGGTCCCCACAATGATAGTAAACCAAATGTGTGTGTCTGTGAGAGAGAGTGTGTATGTGTGTGTGTCTGTGAATGTATTTGAGTGAAAAGCTGTATGTGAATAACTGCATTGGAGTGAATGTGTGTCATGTGTCAGTATATTACCATGATGGTGTATGAATGTGACAGTGTGTGTCAGTGAGCATCTCACAGATAGTGTCTTTGAGTGTGTAGCAGCACCTGTGTAATGGTTGTGATGAATTCAGCTCTTAACAGCATTCAGCTAAAAACCTGGGCACATTGATCATCTCCCGTTGCACAATGATGCGTAATCCCCACCTATAATGCCTCTTTCATAATCATCTTGACAGGTCCTTGCCACGCGCGCAAATAAAGAGAAGGAACAGATGAAGGTGCACGCAATCCCGTTTTCAGGAAGCGGTCCATTATGACACATTTCCCCTATTTGTTTATTATGGTGAACGATCCATTATCCAGATGGCGAGAAGGAGAAGCCTTCAGCAGGGATGCTGCTGGTGTGTTTGACGCTATGGTTGTCTACAGACGGCATGCATGCACACATAAACACACACACACACACACACACACACACACACACACACACACACACACACACACACACACACACCGTAACAGTAATAAACAGCTGTTGACTCTTTTGTCTGCATACAGGCAGGTATTTCCACATGTTGGGTTGACCCTGGCCAGCTATTGAACAGCTGAGGCCTACAGATGTCTGACGGTACCCAACAACATTTACATTTTGGAGAAGCAGAGTTTTAACTCTCTTGATTTGTTTCGTTTATCAATATGATTTATCAGTGTTGTTGTCGAATCGCTGAACGTCTAGTCCAAACTGAGTCAGTTAAAGTCACTGAGTGGAGTCGGAGTGTAACACTATCAGTTTGATTGATCTTTATGATTCTGATGTGAGAGCGTTCAAAAACTAAATGTGTATGGTTTATTCCCTCATGTGTTTTTGGTCTAAGATATTTTATTTCTCCATGGGGCATTCCTGCTCAGATAAAGGTTTTGAGTCACTGACCTGAGAATTTGTCTTGACTTGTGTAAAAGCTCTAGAACTAAAGCATATCGAGTACACAAACAGATATGTCAGCGTTTATATAACTTGAGTAATTTGTGGTAAGAAAAATATTATTTCAACAGTAGTGTAATTATGTCGCTTTTAAAGTCGGAAGATAAAGCGTACGAACCACTGAGAAATCCATGGACATCAACGAGCAGAGGAATACAATTACATTTAAGCTCTTTCTTTCCTTCAGGAACATCAACATAAACATCTAAAATTACTTCTAGACTGCTTCTCAACCGAGCAGGGAAATTCATAGCAATGGAAAACAGAATCGCTCAACTCCCCATTTCTCAGGAGAAACTACATTTTTAAAGCGGGGTCTATGTTATTGATTGTCTGTTTGTCTGTTTGCTGCTGTTTAAACCACTGTAGAAGTTGAACGCTGCATTTCAGCAGTGGAAAATTGTGCATTTGGAAGAGGAGAGGTGGGTTGTGGAAATGGCACCTGATATGACCTCCATTTTAGAGAATGGTTACAGGGATAATGAAAACCCCGGGAGGTAAAGAGTCCTGTCTGCTCCCCTGCCCCAGCACAAACACACATGCGCACATGCACACGCACACACACACACGCACACACCTTACTTCCCCAGGTCTGACATTAGAGGGATGAGTGACAGGAGTGACAAGATGTGTGTCTGTGTGCTAAGAGCTCTTGTGTGTCATTAGGCTAATATTTATTCACCCAAACCTCCATGCAAGTCTAGTGTCCTTCTCATGCTTTTACCACAAGTGTGGCCTACAGAACAAAACCCTCTGCCTGCCTTATGTTCGTGTTGTGCACTTACACACTCCCCTTGGCCCTCTCTTTGGCACCACTTCTCTTATTCATGGTTGTGGGACCGGGAACACATGGATTCATCTGTAAAGCCTGGGCCCAGACTGTGTCCATATCCCTTCTCCCCCCTGCCTGGACCACAGACATGGGCTTTATTGACTGGTTTTATTCCTCCTCCATGATGGGTCTCAGAGTAGCAGTGCACAACCCTCTCAGTGTGTCTCCCCCATTAGAAGCACATCATCTGCCATGATTAGATACTTCTTTTTTTATCTGAGCCCCCCCCACCCACCCCTCTTACTTCACTATATCTATCTTGCCTCTATGCTTTTCAGTGGGGCTGTTGAGAATAGAAAACCCCCCAGCTCCAGTAGCCTCTCACTGCTGTTGCCTTTTGTACAGCATTTCTCCTCTCCTGTCCTCTGACTGGTTTCCACTGAATGGGGCCTAATTGGCTGAGGATAGGACAGGACAGAACACACAATTTCTTGTCTCTCATTAGCCACCTGCTGAGTTTGTGATATTTTCTCTCCTGAACACTGACAGCCAACGGTGTTGCTCATCTCCATCATGACACCTGTCGAGTTGAGCCTTGTAAACTTTTCACCTGTTTGTACCACTTTTGTCAACTCCTCGGTGGACACATTTGTAGCATGCATTACCATGAAAATGAAATGAAACACTGCCCCTCATAGAAAGTAAACTATGAAACTATGAAATAATGTGTTAATGTATGTACTTGGCCACGACTCTGTAAAGACACTGTATTGAGATGATAATTGCCTATCAGACAGTATACAGCAGGAATGGGTATGGGCAGGAGGCATGTCCAACCCAGAGGTTTAATAAACTGCAGGCCCGTTGTTTGGTGAGAGCCTAGCTAGCGTTGTTCTCAATACAGAGGGATTTCAGGCCTCTTTTCTTCCTTCTTTCTTTCCCACAATGTTTAGGTGAAAATAGACATTGCTCAGAGGCGTTTCCATTGAATCTTTTGGATTTCTGTTTGAATGTTGACTTCATACCTTCCGTTGAGATAACCTTTTTGTATTTATTTTTTCCATCCATTCTTTCCATTGGATTACGTATTTCCTTGGACTTCCATCCAGAGACTCAAAGACTGAACCAGAGGTTCTGGTAGGGTCTGTTTGGACTGCGGGCTCTGTTTCTGTTCTATTTAGGATGTCCCTATCAATTCACTGTTACTGCACCGACCAAGTTCCCCAATCTTTCATTTATGGCAAGTTTGTTGTTAATGCAAGTTTGTGTGTTGACGACTCCCCCCTCCCTCCCCCACACACACATACACACACACACACACACACACACACACACACACACACACACACACACACACACACACACACACACACACACACACACACTTGGCTCTAATTTAAGAGTAGCCAGCGGAGCAGTCATTGTTAAGGAACGTATTCCACTGTGGACAGGGAGGGAGGGATGGAGGAAAGGAGGGAGAGATGGATAGAGGGAGGGAAGGAGGGGGGAGGGGTTTGTAATGGATGCTGTGACCAGTGATTAGGCTCCAGTCCTGTGTTAAAATGTGGCGAATTTGAGAGAGCCATTTAGCGAAATAATGAGTCTCCAGCAGTTTATTGATACCACTTTCTATACTTTCCCAATGTGATCCTCCTCGGGTCCCTCAGCCCACTTTCCCCGCCCTCAGGGGCTCCTCCAACAGTCATCGCCACTAATTAATTGAAATTAGGGCAGATCAAATGCATTTCAACTTTTCTCATATGAGAGAAGTACCTGAGGGAATTAATTTCCAATTTAGAAACTTGGGAATTTCTGTCTGCTTAAATAGTGTTAAACGAGGGCTGTTAATATGGGGGCAGGCACTAATCTAGGGCCATTGTGCCTGTTGTCCGTCTTGATTCATTTGGATTCGGTGGCATTCGTAACCCAGGTTGCCCACTCTGGGCTTGATTACTTTGTCACCAAACCATTTCTTAGTGTCCGCAGCTGATTGTGTTCTATGCTGTCTAATGAAGTCGAGAATTGAGACTTCTGATTGTACTTTCCAAGTCCTCCTTTATCTTTTTCTCCTATGCCTGTGCTCCGTTGGAAAGCGGGTATTGAGGATCTGAATATTCACCATCATCGTAATGTTACAGAGGGCTAGCTGTTGGTTTACCTCTGTCTGTTTGTCTCTGTTACTCCTCTTCTCTCTCTCTTTCTCTGTCTCTCTCTCAATTTCAATGCAATTCAATTCAAGAGGCATTACTGGTATGGGAAACATATGCTAACATTGCCAAAGCAAGTGAAGTAGATAATAAACAAAAGTGAAATAAACAATAAAAATGAACAGTAAACATTACATTTCAGATGTCATATTATGTGCAAATACTGTAGTTAAAGTACAAAAGGAAAAATATATAAACATCAATATGGGTTGTATTTATAATGGTGTTTGTTCTTCACTGACCTTTTATTGTGGCAAAAGGTCAGACATCTTGCTGCTGTGATGCACACTGTGGTATTTCATCCAGTAGATGTGGGAGTTTATCAAAATGGGGTTTGTTTTCTAATTCTTTGTGGATCTGTGTAATCTGATGGAAATATGTGTTTCTAATATGGTCATATGTTTGGCAGGAGGAAGTACAGCTCAGTTTCCACCTCATTTTTGTGGGCTTTGTGCACATAACCTGTCTACTCTTGAGAGCCAGGTCTGCCCTCTGCGGCCTTTCTCAATAGCAAGGCTATGCTCACTAAGTCTGTACATAGTCAAAGCTTTCCTTAAGTTTGGGTCAGTTACAGTGGTCAGGTGTTCTGCCACTGTGTACTCTCTGTTTAGGGCCAAATAGCATTCTAGTTTGCTCTGTTTTTTAAATTCTTTCCAATGTGTCATGTAATTATCTTTTTGTTTTCTCATGATTTGGTTGGGTCTAATTGTGTCTCTGTGGGTCTCTGTGGGGTCTGTTTCTGTTTCTGTGAACAGAGCTCCAGGACCAGCTTGCTTAGGGGACTCTTCTCCAGGTTCATCTCTCTGTAGGTTATGGCTTTGTTATGGAAGGTTTGGGAATCACATATCTTTTCTGGATTTTGATAACTAGCGGGTATTGGCCTAATTCTGCTCTGCATGCATTATTTGGTGTTTTACGTTGTACACAGAGGATATTTTTGCAGAATTCTGGTGTTTGTCCCATTGTATGAATTATTGGTTGGTGAGTGGACCCCAGACCTCACAACCACAAAGGGCATTAGGTTATATAACTGATTCAAGTATTTTTAGCCAGATCTTATTTGATATGTCCAATCTGGTGACACGAGCCTACCAGAAGAGCTAAATCACTTCTACACTTGCTTCGAGGCAAGCAACACTTAGGCCTGCATGAAAGCATCAGCTGTTCCGGACGACCGTGTGACCACGCTCTCTGTAGCCGACATGACCTTTAAACACGTCAACATTCACAAGGCTGCTGGGCCAGATGGATTACAAGGGCGTGTGCTCCAGACATGTGCTGACCAACTGGCAGGTGTCTTCACTGACATTTTCAACATGTCCCTGACTAAGTCTGTAATACCAACATGTTTCAAGCAGACCACCCTCAAAGCTCATCACTTAGCTAAGGATCCTGGGACTAAACACCTCCCTCTGCAACTGGATCCTTGACTTCCTGATGGGTCGCCCCAGGTGGTGAGGGTAGGTAGCAACACATCTGCCACACTGATCCTCAACACTGGAGCTCCCCAGAGGTGCGTACTCATTCCCCTCCTGTACTCCCTGTTCACCCATGACTGCATGGCCAGGCATGACTTCAACACCATCATTAAGTTTGCAGACGACACAACAGTGGTAGGCCTGATCACCGACAACAACGAGACAGCCTATAGCGAGGAAGTGAGAGACCTGGCCGGGTGGTGCCAGAATAACAACCTATCCCTCAACGTAACCAAGACTAAGGAGATTATTGTCGACAACAGGTAAAGGAGGACCGAGCACACCCCCATTCTCATCGACGGGGCTGTAGCGGAGCAGGTTGAGAGCTTCAAGTTCCTTGGTGTCCACATCAACAAGAAACTAGAATGGTCCAAACACACCAAGACAGTCGTGAAGAGGGCGCGACAAAGCCTATTCCCCCTCAGGAAACGAAAAAGATTTGTCATGGGTCCTGAGATCCTCAAAAGGTTCTACAGCTGCAACATCGAGAGCATCCTGACTGGTTACATCACTGCCTGGTACGGTAGTTTCTTGGCCTCTGACCGCAAGGCACTTCAGAGGGTAGTGCGTACAGCCCAGTACATCACTGGGGCTAAGCTGCCTGCCATCCAGGACCTCTTCACCAGGCGGTGTCAGAGGAAGGCCCTAAAAATTGTCAAAGACACCAGCCACCCCAGTCATAGAGTGTTCTCTCTACTGCCGCATGGCAAGCGGTACCGGAGTGCCATGTCTAGGACAAAATGGCTTCTCAACAGTTTTACCCCAAGCCATAAGACACCTGAACAGGTAATCAAATGGCAACCTGGACTATTTGCATTGTGTGCCACCCCCAACCCCTCTTTTACACTGCTGCTACTCTCTGTTTATCTTATATGCATAGTCACTTTAACTATACATTCATGTACATACTACCTTAATTGGGCCGACCAACCAGTGCTCCTGGCTAACCAGGCTATCTGCATTGTGTCCCACCACCCGCCAACCCCTCTTTTACGCTACTGCTACTCTCTGTTCATCATATATGTATAGTCACTGTAACCATATCTACATGTACATACTACCTCAATCAGCCTGACTAACCGGTGTCTGTATGTAGCCTTGCTACTTTTATAGCCTTGCTACTGTATATCTCTGTATATCTGTCTTTTTACTGTTGTTTTATTTCTTTACCTACCTATTGTTCACCTAATACTTTTTTTGCACTATTGATTAGAGCCTGTAAGTAAGCATTTCACTGTAATACCTGTTGTATTCAGCGCATGTGACAAATAAACTTTGAATTTTTTAGGAACATCATTATTTATGTGTTACTGACATTTACTGTCAGGGCCCAGGTCTGACAGAATCTGTGCAGAATATCTAGGTGCTGCTGTAGGCCCTCCTTGGTTGCAGACAGAAGCACCAGATCATCAGCAAACAGTAAACATTGGACTTCAGATTCTAGTAGCATGAGGCCGGGTGCTGCAGACTGTTCTAGCACCCTCGCCAATTCGTTGATGTATGTGTTGAAGATGGTGGGGCTTAAGCTGCATCCCTGTCTCACCCCACGGCCCTGTGGAAAGAAATGTGTCTGTTTTTCTGCCATTTTAACCTGTTTGTGTAAATGGATTCTATAATGTTGATGTTTTTCACCCAACACCATCTCTCTCTCTCTCTCTCTCTCTCTCACTACCCTCTCATATCTCTTTCTCTCCTCTACCCTCCCTCTCTCTACCCTCTCATATCTCTCTCTCTCTGCCCCTCCTCTCTCTCTCTACCCACTCCTCTCTCTCCCCTCTCTCTTTCTATCCTCTCCTCTCTCCCTCTCTCCCTCTCTCTCTCCACCCTCTCCTCTCTCTCACTCACTCTCTGTCTCTACCCCTTACCTTCTCTCTCTACCCTCTCCTCTCTCCCCCCTCTCCTTGTCTCTGTCTCTCTCCCTCTCTCTCGCTCTCCCTACAACAGTTATGAGCTCTTGTGTTTTATGTATAAGCTCTTTCCATCAAAAGTGTGTGTCTACACATACACATTTGTCTGTGTGTGTGTTGGTCCCTTGGGTACCTTCAATGAGGTTCACACAGGTTATAGTCAGGTGCTAAACCCTGTTATAAAACGCAAGCCACCTGAGAGCACTGTACTGCGTTATCTCTGCTTGCAACGCCCAGCCAAAATACAATAGTATCACTAATAGTGGTCCACCGAATCCAATCAAGTCATGTCAGATCAGTATTTTAAGATATGAAACAATGTTGCTATTTCAAAGTATTGAAAGAGGGCCAAGGTAATTGTCTATCAGTTGGCCCAGATAGAGTGGGGAGGAAGATGGAGGAGAATAAAATAATTGGTCCGCCGTATGTCTTATTTAAAAGTCAATCGTTCCCTCTTTTGTCCTGATTAAGAGGCCTTATTGGCATCTACATCTGTATTAACATGGCTGCCAGTGACCCTGCTACTCTGCGTCCGGCTGAGGGAAAAGCCCTGACAGATTGATTCACAAAAGGCAGGCGGCTCCACGCTTGTCACAGGGACTCAGGGGCCCACTGCCTCAGGGCTGGGGAGGAGTGGACCTGGGGACTCCCTACACACACACACACACACACACACACACACACACACACACACACACGCACACACACACACACACACACACACACACACACACACACACACACACACACACACACACACACACACACACACACACACGCACACACACACACACACACACACACACCACAGGGGCAGGATTAACCCCCGCACCGCCACAATAGGCACACATGTCCCCTAGGCCAGTGCCGGCCCATTGAAGCCCATGTTACTTACATCCTAATAAGGATTACGTTTAATGAACTGGAAGGAGTTAACCATAACTGAAGTAGTCCTTTATTAAGCAGGCCCTAATTCTATTTGGTGTTGTTGTCATGCCCTTTATTAAGCAGGCCCAAATTCCATTTAGTGCTGTTGTCACCCACTTTATTAAGCAGGCCCTAATTCCATTTAGTGTTGTTGTCACCCCTTTATTAAGCAGGCCCAAATTCCATTTAGTGTTGTTGTCACGCCCTTTATTAAGCAGGTCCAAATTCCATTTAGTGTTGTTGTCACCCCCTTTATTAAGCAGTCCCAAATTCCATTTAGTGTTGTTGTCAAGCCCTTTATTAAGCAGACCCAAATTCCATTTGGTGTTGTTGTCACCCCCTTTATTAAGCAGGCCCAAATTCCATTTAGTGTTGTTGTCACCCCCTTTATTAAGCAGTCCCAAATTCCATTTAGTGTTGTTGTCACCCCCTTTATTAAGCAGGCCCAAATTCCATTTAGTGTAGTTGTCACCCCCCCTTTATTAAGCAGGCCCTAATTCCATTTGGTGTTGTTGTCACCCCCCCTTTATTAAGCAGGCCCTAATTCCATTTAGTGTTGTTGTCACCCCCTTTATTAAGCAGGCCCTAATTCCATTTAGTGTTGTTGTCACCCCCTTTATTAAGCAGGCCCAAATTCCATTTAGTGTTGTTGTCACTCCTCCCCCCCCTTAATTAAGCAGACACAAATTCCATTTGGTGTTGTTGTCACCCCCCCTTTATTAAGCAGGCCCTAATTCCATTTGGTGTTGTTGTCACCCCCCCCCCCCTTTATTAAGCAGGCCCTAATTCCATTTGGTGTTGTTGTCACCCCCTTTATTAAGCAGGCCATAATTCTATTTGGTGTTGTTGTCACCCCCTTTATTAAGCAGGCCCTAATTCTATTTGGTGTTGTTGTCACCCCCTTTATTAAGCAGGCCCTAATTCCATTTGGTGTTGTTGTCACCCCCCCCCCCCCCCCCTTTATTAAGCAGGCACTAATTCAATTTGGTGTTGTTGTCACCCCCTTTATTAAGCAGGCCCTAATTCTATTTGGTGTTGTTGTCACCCCCTTTATTAAGCAGGCCCTAATTCTATTTGGTGTTGTTGTCACCCCCTTTATTAAGCAGGCACTAATTCCATTTGGTGTTGTTGTCACCCCCCCTTTATTAAGCAGGCACTAATTCCGTTTGGTGTTGTTGTCACCCCCTTTATTAAGCAGTCCCAAATTCCATTTAGTGTTGTTGTCACCCCCTTTATTAAGCAGGCCCAAATTCCATTTAGTGTAGTTGTCACCCCCCCTTTATTAAGCAGGCCCTAATTCCATTTGGTGTTGTTGTCACCCCCCCTTTATTAAGCAGGCCCTAATTCCATTTAGTGTTGTTGTCACCCCCTTTATTAAGCAGGCCCTAATTCCATTTAGTGTTGTTGTCACCCCCTTTATTAAGCAGGCCCAAATTCCATTTAGTGTTGTTGTCACCCCCCCCCCCCCTTTATTAAGCAGACACTAATTCCATTTGGTGTTGTTGTCACCCCCCCCTTTATTAAGCAGGCCCAAATTCCATTTAGTGTTGTTGTCACTCCTCCCCCCCCTTAATTAAGCAGACACTAATTCCATTTGGTGTTGTTGTCACCCCCTTTATTAAGCAGGCCCTAATTCTATTTGGTGTTGTTGTCACCCCCTTTATTAAGCAGGCCCTAATTCCATTTGGTGTTGTTGTCACCCCCCCTTTATTAAGCAGGCACTAATTCCGTTTGGTGTTGTTGTCACCCCCCCCCCCCCCCCCTTTATTAAGCAGGCACTAATTCCATTTGGTGTTGTTGTCACCCCCTTTATTAAGCAGGCCATAATTCTATTTGGTGTTGTTGTCACCCCCTTTATTAAGCAGGCCCTAATTCTATTTGGTGTTGTTGTCACCCCCTTTATTAAGCAGGCCCTAATTCCATTTGGTGTTGTTGTCACCCCCCCCCCCCCCCTTTATTAAGCAGGCACTAATTCCATTTGGTGTTGTTGTCACCCCCTTTATTAAGCAGGCCCTAATTCTATTTGGTGTTGTTGTCACCCCCTTTATTAAGCAGGCCCTAATTCTATTTGGTGTTGTTGTCACCCCCTTTATTAAGCAGGCACTAATTCCATTTGGTGTTGTTGTCACCCCCCCTTTATTAAGCAGGCACTAATTCCATTTGGTGTTGTTGTCACCCCCTTTATTAAGCAGGCCATAATTCTATTTGGTGTTGTTGTCACCCCCTTTATTAAGCAGGCCCAAATTCCATTTAGTGTTGTTGTCACTCCACCCCCCCCTTAATTAAGCAGACACTAATTCCATTTGGTGTTGTTGTCACCCCCTTTATTAAGCAGGCCCTAATTCTATTTGGTGTTGTTGTCACCCCCTTTATTAAGCAGGCCCTAATTCCATTTGGTGTTGTTGTCACCCCCCCTTTATTAAGCAGGCACTAATTCCGTTTGGTGTTGTTGTCACCCCCCCCCCCCTTTATTAAGCAGGCACTAATTCCATTTGGTGTTGTTGTCACCCCCTTTATTAAGCAGGCCATAATTCTATTTGGTGTTGTTGTCACCCCCTTTATTAAGCAGGCCCTAATTCTATTTGGTGTTGTTGTCACCCCCTTTATTAAGCAGGCCCTAATTCCATTTGGTGTTGTTGTCACCCCCCCCCCCCCTTTATTAAGCAGGCACTAATTCCATTTGGTGTTGTTGTCACCCCCTTTATTAAGCAGGCCCTAATTCTATTTGGTGTTGTTGTCACCCCCTTTATTAAGCAGGCCCTAATTCTATTTGGTGTTGTTGTCACCCCCTTTATTAAGCAGGCACTAATTCCATTTGGTGTTGTTGTCACCCCCCCTTTATTAAGCAGGCACTAATTCCATTTGGTGTTGTTGTCACCCCCTTTATTAAGCAGGCCATAATTCTATTTGGTGTTGTTGTCACCCCCTTTATTAAGCAGGCCCAAATTCCATTTAGTGTTGTTGTCACTCCTCCCCCCCCTTAATTAAGCAGACACTAATTCCATTTGGTGTTGTTGTCACCCCCTTTATTAAGCAGGCCCTAATTCTATTTGGTGTTGTTGTCACCCCCTTTATTAAGCAGGCCCTAATTCCATTTGGTGTTGTTGTCACCCCCCCCCCTTTATTAAGCAGGCACTAATTCCGTTTGGTGTTGTTGTCACCCCCCCCCCCCCTTTATTAAGCAGCTACTAATTCCATTTGGTGTTGTTGTCACCCCCTTTATTAAGCAGGCCATAATTCTATTTGGTGTTGTTGTCACCCCCTTTATTAAGCAGGCCCTAATTCTATTTGGTGTTGTTGTCACCCCCTTTATTAAGCAGGCCCTAATTCCATTTGGTGTTGTTGTCACCCCCCCTCCCCCCTTTTATTAAGCAGGCACTAATTCCATTTGGTGTTGTTGTCACCCCCTTTATTAAGCAGGCCCTAATTCTATTTGGTGTTGTTGTCACCCCCTTTATTAAGCAGGCCCTAATTCTATTTGGTGTTGTTGTCACCCCCTTTATTAAGCAGGCACTAATTCCATTTGGTGTTGTTGTCACCCCCCCTTTATTAAGCAGGCACTAATTCCGTTTGGTGTTGTTGTCACCCCCTTTATTAAGCAGTCCCAAATTCCATTTAGTGTTGTTGTCACCCCCTTTATTAAGCAGGCCCAAATTCCATTTAGTGTAGTTGTCACCCCCCCTTTATTAAGCAGGCCCTAATTCCATTTGGTGTTGTTGTCACCCCCCCTTTATTAAGCAGGCCCTAATTCCATTTAGTGTTGTTGTCACCCCCTTTATTAAGCAGGCCCTAATTCCATTTAGTGTTGTTGTCACCCCCTTTATTAAGCAGGCCCAAATTCCATTTAGTGTTGTTGTCACCCCCCCCCCCCCTTTATTAAGCAGACACTAATTCCATTTGGTGTTGGTGTCACCCCCCCCTTTATTAAGCAGGCCCAAATTCCATTTAGTGTTGTTGTCACTCCCCCCCCCCCCTTAATTAAGCAGACACTAATTCCATTTGGTGTTGTTGTCACCCCCCCCTTTATTAAGCAGGCCCTAATTCCATTTGGTGTTGTTGTCACCCCCCTCCCCCTTTATTAAGCAGGCCCTAATTCCATTTAGTGTTGTTGTCACCTCCCCTTTATTAAGCAGACCCTAATTCCATTTGGTGTTGTTGTCACCTCCCCTTTATTAAGCAGGCCCTAATTCCATTTGGTGTTATTGTCACCCCTCCCCCTTTATTAAGCAGGCCCTAATTCCATTTGGTTTTGTTGTCACCCCCCCCCCCCTTTATTAAGCAGGCACTAATTCCATTTGGTGTTGTTGTCACCCCCTTTATTAAGCAGGCCCTAATTCTATTTGGTGTTGTTGTCACCCCCTTTATTAAGCAGGCCCTAATTCTATTTGGTGTTGTTGTCACCCCCTTTATTAAGCAGGCACTAATTCCATTTGGTGTTGTTGTCACCCCCCCTTTATTAAGCAGGCACTAATTCCGTTTGGTGTTGTTGTCACCCCCTTTATTAAGCAGTCCCAAATTCCATTTAGTGTTGTTGTCACCCCCTTTATTAAGCAGGCCCAAATTCCATTTAGTGTAGTTGTCACCCCCCCTTTATTAAGCAGGCCCTAATTCCATTTGTTGTTGTTGTCACCCCCCCTTTATTAAGCAGGCCCTAATTCCATTTAGTGTTGTTGTCACCCCCTTTATTAAGCAGGCCCTAATTCCATTTAGTGTTGTTGTCACCCCCTTTATTAAGCAGGCCCAAATTCCATTTAGTGTTGTTGTCAACCCCCCCCCCCCCCCTTTATTAAGCAGACACTAATTCCATTTGGTGTTGTTGTCACCCCCCCCTTTATTAAGCAGGCCCAAATTCCATTTAGTGTTGTTGTCACTCCTCCCCCCCCTTAATTAAGCAGACACTAATTCCATTTGGTGTTGTTGTCACCCCCTTTATTAAGCAGGCCCTAATTCTATTTGGTGTTGTTGTCACCCCCTTTATTAAGCAGGCCCTAATTCCATTTGGTGTTGTTGTCACCCCCCCTTTATTAAGCAGGCACTAATTCCGTTTGGTGTTGTTGTCACTCCCCCCCCCCCCCTTTATTAAGCAGGCACTAATTCCATTTGGTGTTGTTGTCACCCCCTTTATTAAGCAGGCCCTTATTCCATTTAGTGTTGTTGTCACCTCCCCTTTATTAAGCAGACCCTAATTCCATTTGGTGTTGTTGTCACCTCCCCTTTATTAAGCAGGCCCTAATTCCATTTGGTGTTATTGTCACCCCTCCCCCTTTATTAAGCAGGCCCTAATTCCATTTGGTTTTGTTGTCACCCCCCCCCCCCCCCTTTATTAAGCAGGCACTAATTCCATTTGGTGTTGTTGTCACCCCCTTTATTAAGCAGGCCCTAATTCTATTTGGTGTTGTTGTCACCCCCTTTATTAAGCAGGCCCTAATTCTATTTGGTGTTGTTGTCACCCCCTTTATTAAGCAGGCACTAATTCCATTTGGTGTTGTTGTCACCCCCCCTTTATTAAGCAGGCACTAATTCCGTTTGGTGTTGTTGTCACCCCCTTTATTAAGCAGTCCCAAATTCCATTTAGTGTTGTTGTCACCCCCTTTATTAAGCAGGCCCAAATTCCATTTAGTGTAGTTGTCACCCCCCCTTTATTAAGCAGGCCCTAATTCCATTTGGTGTTGTTGTCACCCCCCCTTTATTAAGCAGGCCCTAATTCCATTTAGTGTTGTTGTCACCCCCTTTATTAAGCAGGCCCTAATTCCATTTAGTGTTGTTGTCACCCCCTTTATTAAGCAGGCCCAAATTCCATTTAGTGTTGTTGTCACCCCCCCCCCCCTTTATTAAGCAGACACTAATTCCATTTGGTGTTGTTGTCACCCCCCCCTTTATTAAGCAGGCCCAAATTCCATTTAGTGTTGTTGTCACTCCTCCCCCCCCTTAATTAAGCAGACACTAATTCCATTTGGTGTTGTTGTCACCCCCCCTTTATTAAGCAGGCCCTAATTCCATTTGGTGTTGTTGTCACCCCCCTCCCCCTTTATTAAGCAGGCCCTAATTCCATTTAGTGTTGTTGTCACCTCCCCTTTATTAAGCAGACCCTAATTCCATTTGGTGTTGTTGTCACCTCCCCTTTATTAAGCAGGCCCTAATTCCATTTGGTGTTATTGTCACCCCTCCCCCTTTATTAAGCAGGCCCTAATTCCATTTGGTTTTGTTGTCACCCCCCCCCCCCCCCTTTATTAAGCAGGCACTAATTCCGTTTGGTGTTGTTGTCACCCCCCCCCTTTATTAAGCAGGCTCTAATTCTATTTGGTGTTGTTGTCACCCCCTTTATTAAGCAGGCCCTAATTATATTTGGTGTTGTTGTCACCCCCTTTATTAAGCAGGCCCTAATTCTATTTGGTGTTGTTGTCACCCCCTTTATTAAGCAGGCCCTAATTCTATTTGGTGTTGTTGTCACCCCCTTTATTAAGCAGGCCCTAATTCCATTTGGTGTTGTTGTCACCCCCTTTATTAAGCAGGCCCTAATTCTATTTGGTGTTGTTGTCACCCCCTTTATTAAGCAGGCCCTAATTCCATTTGGTGTTGTTGTCACCCCCCCTTTATTAAGCAGGCACTAATTATGTTTGGTGTTGTTGTCACCCCCCCCCCCCCCCCCTTTATTAAGCAGGCACTAATTCCATTTGGTGTTGTTGTCACCCCCTTTATTAAGCAGGCCATAATTCTATTTGGTGTTGTTGTCACCCCCTTTATTAAGCAGGCCCTAATTCTATTTGGTGTTGTTGTCACCCCCTTTATTAAGCAGGCCCTAATTCCATTTGGTGTTGTTGTCACCCCCCCCCCCCCTTTATTAAGCAGGCACTAATTCCATTTGGTGTTGTTGTCACCCCCTTTATTAAGCAGGCCCTAATTCTATTTGGTGTTGTTGTCACCCCCTTTATTAAGCAGGCCCTAATTCTATTTGGTGTTGTTGTCACCCCCTTTATTAAGCAGGCACTAATTCCATTTGGTGTTGTTGTCACCCCCCCTTTATTAAGCAGGCACTAATTCCGTTTGGTGTTGTTGTCACCCCCTTTATTAAGCAGGCACTAATTCCGTTTGGTGTTGTTGTCACCCTCCCCCCCCCCCCTTTATTAAGCAGGCACTAATTCTGTTTGATGTTGTTGTCACCCCCCTTTATTAAGCAGGCACTAATTCCGTTTGGTGTTGTTGTCACCCCCCTTTATTAAGCAGGCACTAATTCCGTTTGGTGTTGTTGTCACCCCCCTTTATTAAGCAGGCACTAATTCCGTTTGGTGTTGTTGTCCCCCCCCCCCCCACCCCCCCCTTGATTTTCCTTTTCTGTACTGGCTCTATTTGAAAACAAGGTGTAATCCTCTTGACTATAAAGGGGGGGAAAGAGTATGAATTCAGACTGGCTGGGCTCACCCTCTCCTCTCTTCTCCTTGGCCGGGGGCAGATTAGTCCACAGTCACATCTAACATTATGAGGGGTTCTGGGGAGGACGAGCCTGCTGATACCATCTGCTCCTTCTGGAGTCTACACCATGTCAATATGGCATCAATACACACTCAATACACACACAGTAAATACTTTCACATCACACCAACACACATATATAAACACACATCATACCAACACACATCACACCAACACACATATATAAACACACATCACACCAACACGCATATATAAACACACATCACACAAACACACATCACACAAACACACATGGACAAACACATATATAAACACACATCACACAAACACACGTATAAACACACATCACACAAACACACATATATAAACACACATCACACCAACACACATATATAAACACACATCATACCAACACACATCACACCAACACACATATAAAAACAAACATAACACCAACACACATCACACCAACACACATGGACAAACACACACATATATAAACACACATCACACCAACACACGTATAAACACACATCACACAAACACACATATATAAACACACATCACACCAACACACATGTATAAACACACATCACAATAACACACATATATATACACACATCACACAAACACACATCACACCAACACACATATATAAACACACATCATACCAACACACATGTATAAACACACATCACACTAACACACATGTATAAACACACATCACACCAACACACATCACACCAACACACATCACACAAACACACATCACACAAACACACATGTATAAACACACATGTATAAACACACATGTATAAACACACATCACACAAACACACATGTATAAACACACATGTATAAACACACATCACACCAACACACATATATAAACACATATCACACTAACACACATGTATAAACACACATCACACCAACACACACGTATAAACACACATCACACCAACACACATGTATAAACACACATTACAGTAACACATATCACACAAACACATGTATAAACACACATCACACTAACACACATGTATGAACACACATCACAGTAACAAACATCACACCAACACACATGAATAAACACACATCACACTAACACACATGTATAAACACACATCACACTAACACACATGTATAAACACACATATACAAACACACATCACACCAACACACATGTATAAACACACATCACACCAACACATATATATAAACACATATCACAATAACACACATGTATAAACACACATCACACCAACACACATGTATAAACACACATCACAACAACACACATGTATAAACATACATCACACCAACACACATCACACCAACACACATGTATAAACACACATCACACCAACACACATATATAAACACACATCACACCAACACACATGTATAAACACACATCACACCAACACACATATATAAACACACATGTATGAACAAACATCACACCAACACACATCACACAAACACACATGAATAAACACACATCACACCAACACACATGAATAAACACACATCACACCAACACACATCACACAAACACACATATATAAACACACATCACACCAACACACATGTATAAACACACATCACACCAACACACATAAATAAACACATATCACACTAACACACATGTATAAACACACATCACACCAACACACATGTATAAACACACATCACAACAACATACATGTATAAACACACATCACAACAACACACATGTATAAACACACATCACACCAACACACATGTCTAAACACACATCACACCAACACACATGTATAAACACACATCACACTAACACACATGTCTAAACACAAATCACACTAACACACATGTATAAACACACATCACACTAACACACATGTATAAACACACCTCACACAAACACACATCACACCAACACACATATATAAACACAAATCATACCAACACACATGTATAAACACACATCAAACAAACACACATGTATAAACACACATAACACCAACACACATCACACAAACACACATCACACCAACACGCATCACACAAACACACATCACACAAACACACATGTGTAAACACACATCACACCAACACACATGTATAAACACACATCACACCAACAAACATCACACCAACACACATGAATAAACACACATCACACTAACACACATGTATAAACACACATATACAAACACACATCACACCAACACACATGTATAAACAAACATCACACCAACACATATATATATAAACACATGTCACAATAACACACATGTATAAACACACATGTATAAACACACATCACACCAACACACATGTATAAACACACATCACACCAACACACATGTATAAACACACATGTATAAACAAACATCACACCAACACACATAAATAAACACATATCACACTAACACACATGTATAAACACACATCACACCAACACACATGTATAAACACACATCACACCAACACACATATATAAACACACATGTATAAACACACATCACACCAACACACATAAATAAACACATATCACACTAACACACATTTATAAACACACATCACTCCAACACACATGTATGAACACACATCACACCAACACATATATATAAACACATATCACACTAACACACATGTATAAACACACATCACACCAACACACATGTATAAACACACATCACACCAACACACATATATGAACACACATGTATAAACACACATCACACCAACACACATAAATAAACACATATCACACTAACACACATGTATAAACACACATCACTCCAACACACATGTATAAACACACATCACACCAACACATATATATAAACAAACATCACACCAACACATATATATAAACACATATCACAATAACACACATGTATAAACACACATCACACCAACACACATGTATAAACACACATCACACCAACACACATGTATAAACACACGTGTATAAACAAACATCACACCAACACACATCACACAAACACACATATATAAACACACATCACACCAACACACATATATAAACACATATCACACTAACACACATGTATAAACACACATCACACCAACACACATGTATAAACACACATCACAACAACATACATGTATAAACACACATCACACCAACAAACATGTATAAACACACATCACACCAACACACATGTATAAACACACATCACACCAACACATATGTATAAACACACATCACACCAACACACATATATAAACACACATGTATAAACACACATCACACCAACACACATCACACAAACACACATATATAAACACACATCACACCAACACACATATATAAACACACATCACACCAACACACATGTATAAACACGCATGTATAAACAAACATCACACCAACACACATGTATAAACACACATCACACAAACACACATATATAAACACACATGTATAAACACACATCACACCAACACACATCACACAAACACACAAATATAAACACACATCACTCCAACACACATGTATAAACACACATCACACCAACACATATATATAAACACACATCACAACAACATACATGTATAAACACACATCACACCAACACACATCACACAAACACACATATATAAACACACATCACACCAACACACATCACACAAACACACAAATATAAACACACATCACTCCAACACACATGTATAAACACACATCACACCAATACATATATATAAACACACATCACAACAACATACATGTATAAACACACATCACACCAACACACATCACACAAACACACATATATAAACACACATCACACCAACACACATATATAAACACATATCACACTAACACACATGGACAAACACACATCACACCAACACACATATATAAACACACATCACAACAACATACATGTATAAACACACATCACACCAACACACATGTATAAACACACATCACACCAACACATATGTATAAACACACATCACACCAACACACATATATAAACACACATGTATAAACACACATCACACCAACACACATCACACAAACACACATATATAAACACACATCACACCAACACACATGTATAACCACACATCACACCAACACACATATATAAACACATATCACACTAACACACATGTATAAACACACATGTATAAGCACACATCACACACACACACATGTATAAACACACATGTATAAACACACATGTATAAACACACATGTATAAACACACATGTATAAACACACATGCATAAGCACACATCACACGAACACACATGGACAAACACACATGTATAAACACACATCACACCAACACATATGTATAAACACACATGTATAAACACACATCACACCAACACACATGTATAAACACACATGTATAAACACACATCACACCAACACACATGTATAAACACACATGTATAAACACACATCACACCAACACACATATATAAACACATATCACACTAACACACATGTATAAACACACATGTATAAGCACACATCACACACACACACATGTATAAACACACATGTATAAACACACATGTATAAACACACATGTATAAACACACATGTATAAACACACATGTATAAGCACACATCACACGAACACACATGGACAAACACACATGTATAAACACACATCACACCAACACATATGTATAAACACACATGTATAAACACACATCACACCAACACACATGTATAAACACACATGTATAAACACACATCACACCAACACACATGTATAAACACACATGTATAAACACACATCACACCAACACACATGTATAAACACACATGTATAAACACACATCACACCAACACACATGTATAAACACACATCACACCAACACACATGTATAAACACACACGTATAAACACACATGTATAAACACACATCACACTAACACACATCACACTAACACACATGTATAAACACACATCACACCAACACACATCACACCAACACACATGTATAAACACACATCACACCAACACACATCACACCAACACACACGTATAAACACACATCACACCAACAGGCATCAAACAAACACACATATATAAACACACATCACACCAACACACATGTATAAACACACATCACACCAACACACATATATAGACACATATCACACTAACACACATGTATAAACACATATCACACCAACACACATGTATAAACCCACATCACACCAACACACATGTATAAACACACATCACACCAACACACATATATAAACACATAGCACACTAACACACATGTATAAACAAACATCACACCAACACACATATATAAACACACATGTATAAACACACATCACACAAACACACATGTATAAACACACATTTATAAACACACATGTATAAACACACATGTATAAACACACATGTATAAACACACATTTATAAACACACATGTATAAACACACATCACACCAACACACATGTATAAACACACATCAAACTAACACACGTGTATAAACACACATCACACCAACACACATGTATAAACACACATGTATAAACACACATGTATAAACACGCATGTATAAACACACATGTATAAACACACATGTATAAACACACATGTATAAATACACATCACACCAACACACATGGACAAACACACATGTACAAACACACATCACACCAACACAAATCAGACAAACACACATCACACAAACACACATCACACAAACACACATGTATAAACACACATGTATAAACACACATGTATAAACACACATGTATAAACACACATCACACCAACACACATGGACAAACACACATGTATAAACACACATCACACCAACACACATTTATAAACACACATGTATAAACACACATCACACCAACACACATCACACCAACACACATCACACAAAAACACATGTATAAACACACATGTATAAACACACATTTATAAACACACATGTATAAACACACATGTATAAACACACTTGTATAAACACACATGTATAAACACACATGTATAAACACACATGTATAAACACACATGTATAAACACACATTTATAAACACACATGTATAAACACACATTTATAAACACACATGTATAAACACACATCACACCAACACACATGTATAAACACACATGTATAAACACACATTTATAAACACACATGTATAAACACACATGTATAAACACACTTGTATAAACACACATGTATAAACACACATGTATAAACACACATGTATAAACACACATGTATAAACACACATTTATAAACACACATGTATAAACACACATCACACCAACACAAATCAGACAAACACACATCACACAAACACACATGTATAAACACACATGTATAAACACACATATATAAACACACATGTATAAACACACATGTATAAACACATATCACACCAACACAAATCAGACAAACACACATGTATAAACACACATGTATAAACACACATATATAAACACACATGTATAAACACACATGTATAAACACACATGTATAAACACACATGTATAAACACACATCACACCAACACAAATCAGACAAACACACATGTATAAACACACATGTATAAACACACATCACACCAACACAAATCAGACAAACACACATCACACAAACACACATGTATAAACACACATGTATAAACACACATGTATAAACACACATGTATAAACACACATCACACCAACACAAATCAGACAAACACACATGTATAAACACACATGTATAAACACACATATATAAACACACATTCATAAACACACATGTATAAACACACATGTATAAACACACATGTATAAACACACATGTATAAACACATGCACAGTCAGATAGATGACATGCCTTTTCTCTTTCCCACTTGATTCATTCCTTTCACATGACATGTTTATTAGAATGTGTTCAAACAAACTACTGAAGGAGTTTGAATGAAATGCATCATTACTGAATACTGTATATATTATGTGATAGCCTAATGTAGCCTTCTGGGTATTATATAATAGTTTGCTGTTAATCTCAGATATCATCAAGATGTTAATATTGAATTTTCTCTGTAATTACTGTATGACATCAATGTGTTAATTGCTCAGATGTTTACAAAACTTTGAATGTTGTCAACATTCCATTCAGATTTGGTATATTATGAAAAACAAAAGTATTTTATTCTCTATTTTGGGTTTGTTTGTTAGTGTCTGTTTGTGTGTGTTTGTGTGTGTGTGTATTTGTCTGTGTGTCTATGTCTGTTTGTGTGTGTGTGTGTGTGTGTGTGTGTGTGTGTGTGTGTGTGTGTGTGTGTGTGTGTGTGTGTGTGTGTGTGTGTGTGTCTATGGCTGTGTGTGTGCACGTGCGATGTGTGTGTGTCTATGTCTGTGTATGTGCATGTGCGGTGTGTGTGTGTCTATGTCTGTGTATGTGCACATGCCGTGTGTTTGTGTGTCTATGTCTGTGTATGTGCACATGCGGTGTGTGTGTGTCTATGTCTGTGTATGTGCACATGCGGTGTGTGTGTGTGTCTATGTCTGTGTATGTGCACATGCGGTGTGTGTGTGTGACTATGTCTGTGTATGTGCACATGCGGTGTGTGTGTGTGTCTATGTCTGTGTATGTGCACATGCGGTGTGTGTGTGTCTATGTCTGTGTATGTGCACATGCGGTGTGTGTGTGTGTGTCTATGTCTATGTATGTGCACATGCGGTGTGTGTGTCTATGTCTGTGTATGTGCACATGCGGTGTGTGTGTCTATGTCTGTGTATGTGCACATGCGATGTGTGCAAGCGAGCATGCGCGTGTATGTTTATTGTCATCCAATGTGTGTATTGTATTGTCTTTTTTCTCTCTGAGGACAACCTGCACATCCCTCTTCCCTGACCATGTTTTTTAATTGCAGAGGCCGTAGTAACACAGTGACACACAGAGAGGCATGGAGGGAGCGGGAGAGGGAGAGGGGGAGGGAGAGGGGGAGGAGGGAGAGGGGGAGGAGGGAGAGGGAGAGGGAGAGGGGAGGGAGAGGGGGAGGGAGAAAGGGAGAGGGAGAGGGAGAGGGGGAGGGAGAGGGGGAGGAGGGAGAGAGGGAGAGGGGGAGGAGGGAGAGGGAGAGGGAGAAAGGGAGGAGGAAGAGAGGGAGAGGGGGAGCGGAGACAAGGGAGAGATAGAGGAAGACAACATAGAAGAGGGCTCATTGGGAGCGACGGGGTTTCTTCTACTCACATGATGAACCCATGGAATGTTCATAAGCAAATTTACATGCCATAATTCATACATTTCATTTCACTGCTTTCTTATCTATACAGAGTAAACTATCCTACAGGTTAAAACGGTGTTTTAGTCAGGGTAGTGTTAATGTCACTGGCATAATGAATACCTGGTGTTGATGATGGTGAAACTGGAAAATTAATGGTTGACAGTTTCTTCACTCCCCCTCTTCTCCTTCTGAGTGACAGGAACTGGTTGGAAAGCCAATTACTTTTGTTGTCATCCTCAATAGTTTTTAATATACAGTACGAGTCAAATGTTTGGACACATCTACTCATTCCAGGGGTTTTCTTTATATTTACTATTTTCTACAATGTAGAATAATAGTGAAGACATCAAAAATATGAAATAACACACATGGAATCATGTAGTAACCAAAAAACTGTTAATGCATTTGAGCAGTTTCAGTTGTGTTTTGACAAGGTAGGGGTGGTATACAGAAGATAGCCCTATTTGGTAAAAGACCAAGTGCATATTATGGCAAGAACAACTCAAATAAGCAAACTCTTTAAGACATGAAGGTCAGTCAATACGGAAAATGTCAAGAACTTTGTGCAGTTGCAAAAACCATCCAGCGCTTTGATGAAACTGTCTCTCATGAGGACCGCCACAGGAAAGACCCAGAGTTACCTCTGCTGCAGAGGATAAGTTCAGTAGAGTTAACTTCACCTCAGATTGCAGCCCAAATAAATGCTTCATAGAGTTCAAATAAAAGACACATCTCAACATCAACTGTTCAGTGGAGACTGCGTGAATCAGGCCTTCATGGTCAAATTGCTGCAAAGAAACCACCACTAAAGGACACTAATAATAAGAAGAGACTTGCTTAGGCCAAGAAATATGAGCAATGGACATTAGACCGGTAGAAATCTGTCCTTTGGTCTGATGAGTCCACATCTGCGATTTTTGGTTCCAACCGCCGTATCTTTCTGAGATGCAGAGTAGGTGAACATGTGATTTCCGCAGGTGTGGTTCCCAACGTGAAGCATGGAGGAGGAGGTGGGATGGTGTGGGGGTGTTTTGCTGGTGACACTGTCTGTGATCTATTTACAGTTCAAGGCATGCTTAACCAACATGGCTTCCTCAGCATTCTGCAGCGATACACCATCCCATCTGGTTTGCGATCAGTGGGACTATCATCTATTTTTCAACAGGACAATGACCAAAAAACACCTCCAGGCTGTGTAAGGGCTATTTGACCAAGAAGGAGAGTGATGGAGTGCTGCATCAGATGACCTGGCCTCCACAATCACCCGACTTCAACCCAATTGAGATGATTTACGATGAGTTGGACTGCAGAGTGGAGGAAAGCCAACAAGTGCTCAGCTTATGTGGGAACTCCTTCAAGACTGTTGGTAAAAGCATTCCTGGTGAAGCTGGTTGAGAGAATGCCAAGAGTGTGCAAAGCTGTCGCCAAAGCAAAGGGTGGCTACTTTGAAGAATCTAAAAATCTAAAATATATTTGATTTGTTTAACACTTTTTTGGTTACTGCATGATTCCATAAGTGTTGTTTAATAGTTTTGATGTCTTCACTATTATGTAGAAAACAGTAAAAATAAAAAATCAACCTTGAATGAGTCGGTGTGTCCAAACTTTTGATTGGTACTGTAGGTTTTGTCTATATTGAAAATGTTGTTGTGACTGTATTAAATCGATTTCATCTCCTTTATCCAACTCCTGCTTTTACACAAAGCCAGGAGTCCGAAGTCAGGTATCCAAAGCCAGGAGTCCAAAACCAGGAGTCTGAAATCAGGAGTCCGAAGCCAGGAGTCTAAAACCAGGAGTCTGAAATCAGGAGTCCGAAGCCAGGAGTCCAAAGCCAGGAGACTGAAGTCAGGAGTCCGAAGCCAGTAGTCCAAAACCAGGAGTCTGAAATCGGGAGTCCGAAGCCAGGAGTCCAAAAGCAGGAGTCTGAAATCAGGAGTCCGAAGCCAGGATTCCAAAACCAGGAGTCTGAAATCAGGAGTCCGAAATCAGGAGTCCGAAGCCAGGAGTCCAAAACCAGGAGTCCAAAACAAGGAGTCCGAAGCCAGGAGTCCGAAGCCAGGAGTCCGAAGCCAGGAGACCGGAGCCAGAAGTCCAAAACCAGGAGTCCGAAGCCAGGAGTACGAAGCCAGGAGTCCGAAGCCAGGAGTCCAAAACCAGGAGTCCGAAGCCAGGATTATGAAGCCAGGATTATGAAGCCAGGAGTCCAAAACCAGGAGTCCGAAGCCAGGAGTCCGAAGCCAGGAGTCCGAAGCCAGGAGTACGAAGCCAGGAGTCCGAAGCCAGGAGTCCGAAGCCAGGAGTCCGAAGCCAGGAGTACGAAGCCAGGAGTACGAAGCCAGGAATACAAAGCCAGGAGTACAAAGCCAGGAGTACAAAGCCAGGATTACGAAGCCAGGAGTACGAAGCCAGGAGTACAAAGCCAGGAGTACGAAGCCAAGAGTACAAAGCCAGGAGTACGAAGCCAGGAGTCCAAAACCACATGTATGAAGCGAGATAGTCAGATAGCCCTCAAAACATGCTCGGCCACCAGGCTGTCGTCCTCAGCAGTCTGTCTGTACCAGGTGTACCACGTTAGCCAGGGGTTAGCCTTCTAAGTGCCTTCAATTCCAAAAGCAATTGCGTCTAAGCTAACAGGCGTGTCTCTTCCAGTGGCAGGTGGGGCCAAACTGGGTTCGGCCCCTGTCTCACTCCTCCATCTGACACCCACTGTGACCCCTCTTCTACACAGGGTCAGACATAATCACTCTCTCTGCTGACCAGACCTGACTCTGACAGACTCACCTCCACCCACATCTATTGCTCCAGAGTACACACACACATGCACACGCACGCACGCACACGCACACGCACACGCACACACACACACACACACACACACACACACACACACACACACACACACACACACACACACACACACACACAAGAAGAGACAGATGGATAGATGGACACACACACAGAAGTGTGAACACCAAAGTACAGACTTGAACACACACAGAGTTGGAAAAGCAGTACCTTCAGATTGATCATGGCTCTTTTCCTCAGTTTTAGTGCACTGGATAGGCTCTCTTTGGAGGAAAGATTCACTGACAAGACATACATTATTTGAAGTATTCTGTGCCATTAACAAGTCAAATTCTTTAATTGAGTAAAAATGTTGTTTTCTCTAGTCTATGTAGGACACTGCTCTCTTAACTAAGAGGAAAGGCCAATCTCTCCTCTCTCACAAGCTCACTGAAGGCAAAACATCCATTACTTACAATATGGAGAGTGTTCCCACAGTGTCTCTGTGCTCAATTCCCAATCAATCATCCCCAGAGAGACTGTGGATTGATCCCTTCTAGAATCAGTTAGCTGTCATTAGCTGACTAGCTGTCATTTCACTGGGAGCTCTCTCTGATGAGAACTTGTTTGCATGCAGGACAGACATTAGATTACGAATTACAAAAAAAAATGGCTCAAACGTTTCTTACGGTTTTGTAAAATGTTTCCTGTCTGTATGTCTCCAGCTGTCTATCCAGCTGTCTCTCCAGCTGTCTCTCCAGCTGTCTCTACAGCTGTCTCTCCAGCTGTCTCTCTGCTGTCTCTCCAGCTGTCTCTCCAGCTGTCTCTCTGCTGTCTCTCCAGCTGTCTCTCCAGCTGTCTCTCCAGCTGTCTCTCCGCTGTCTCTCCAGCTGTCTCTCAGGCTGTCTCTCCAGCTGTCTCTCCAGCTGTCTCTCCGCTGTCTCTCCAGCTGTCTCTCCAGCTGTCTCTCCAGCTGTCTCTATGCTGTCTCTCCAGCTGTCTCTCCAGCTGTCTTTCCAGCTGTCTCTCCAGCTGTCTCTCCGCTGTCTCTCCAGCTGTCTCTCAGGCTGTCTCTCCAGCTGTCTCTCCAGCTGTCTCTCCGCTGTCTCTCCAGCTGTCTCTCCAGCTGTCTCTCCAGCTGTCTCTCCGCTGACAACTGCAGATATCAATAGTCTATTTGCCGGGCGGCTGGGGTCAGTCTGTTATATCTGGTGTAATTATCCTGTCTCATCTGGTGTCCTGTGTGAATTTAAGTATGCTCCCTCTAATTCTATCTCTCTCTCTCTCTCTACCCCCCCCCCCCCCCCCCCCCCGGAGGACCTGAGCCCTAGGATCATGCCTCAGGACTCCCTGGCCTGATGACTCCGTGCTGTCCCCAGTCCAAATCAAATCAAATCAAATGTTATTTGTCACATACACATGGTTAGCAGATGTTAATGCGAGTGTAGCGAAATGCTTGTGCTTCTAGTTCCGACAATGCAGTAATAACAAGTAATCTAACTAACAATTCCAAAACTACTCTCTTGTACACAGTGTAAGGGGATAAAGAATATGTACATAAGGATATATGAATGAGTGATGGTACAGAGCAGCACAGGCAAGATACAGTAGATGGTATTGAGTACAGTATATACATATGAGATGAGTATGTAAACAAAGTGGCATAGTTAAAGTGGCTAGTGATACATGTATTACATAAGAATACAGTCGATGATATAGAGTACAGTATATACATATGCATAAGAGATTAATAATGTAGGGTAAGTAACATTATATAAGGTAGCATTGTTTAAAGTGGCTAGTGATATATTTACATCAGTTCCCATCAATTCCCATTATTAAAGTGGCTGGAGTTGAGTCAGTGTCAGTGTGTTGGCAGCAGCCACTCAATGTTAGTGGTGGCTGTTTAACAGTCTGATGGCCTTGAGATAGAAGCTGTTTTTCAGTCTCTCGGTCCCAGCTTTGATGCACCTGTACTGACCTCGCCTTCTGGATGATAGCGGGGTGAACAGGCAGTGGCTCGGGTGGTTGATGTCCTTGATGATGATCTTTATGGCCTTCCTGTGACATCGGGTGGTGTAGGTGTCCTGGAGGGCAGGTAGTTTGCCCCCGGTGATGCGTTGTGCAGACCTCACTACCCTCTGGAGAGCCTTACGGTTGAGGGCGGAGCAGTTGCCGTACCAGGCGGTGATACAGCCCGACAGGATGCTCTCGATTGTGCATCTGTAGAAGTTTGTGAGTGCTTTTGGTGACAAGCCAAATTTCTTCAGCCTCCTGAGGTTGAAGAGGCGCTGCTGCGCCTTCTTCACAATGCTGTCTGTGTGAGTGGACCAATTCAGTTTGTCTGTGATGTGTATGCCGAGGAACTTAAAACTTGCTACCCTCTCCACTACTGTTCCATCGATGTGGATAGGGGGGTGTTCCCTCTGCTGTTTCCTGAAGTCCACAATCATCTCCTTAGTTTTGTTGAGTGTGAGGTTATTTTCCTGACACCACACTCCGAGGGCCCTCACCTCCTCCCTGTAGGCCGTCTCGTCGTTGTTGGTAATCAAGCCTACCACTGTTGTGTCGTCCGCAAACTTGATGATTGAGTTGGAGGCGTGCGTGGCCACGCAGTCGTGGGTGAACAGGGAGTACAGGAGAGGGCTCAGAACGCACCCTTGTGGGGCCCCAGTGTTGAGGATCAGCGGGGGGGAGATGTTGTTGCCTACCCTCACCACCTGGGGGCGGCCCGTCAGGAAGTCCAGTACCCAGTTGCACAGGGCGGGGTCGAGACCCAGGGTCTCGAGCTTGATGACGAGCTTGGAGGGTACTATGGTGTTGAATGCCGAGCTGTAGTCGATGAACAGCATTCTCACATAGGTATTCCTCTTGTCCAGATGGGTTAGGGCAGTGTGCAGTGTGGTTGAGATTGCATCGTCTGTGGACCTATTTGGGCGGTAAGCAAATTGGAGTGGGTCTAGGGTGTCAGGTAGGGTGGAGGTGATATGGTCCTTGACTAGTCTCTCAAAGCACTTCATGATGACGGAAGTGAGTGCTACGGGGCGGTAGTCGTTTAGCTCAGTTACCTTAGCTTTCTTGGGAACAGGAACAATGGTGGCCCTCTTGAAGCATGTGGGAACAGCAGACTGGTATAGGGATTGATTGAATATGTCCGTAAACACACCGGCCAGCTGGTCTGCGCATGCTCTGAGGGCGCGGCTGGGGATGCCGTCTGGGCCTGCAGCCTTGCGAGGGTTAACACGTTTAAATGTCTTACTCACCTCGGCTGCAGTGAAGGAGAGACCGCATGTTTTCGTTGCAGGCCGTGTCAGTGGCACTGTATTGACCTCAAAGCGGGCAAAAAAGTTATTTAGTCTGCCTGGGAGCAGGACATCCTGGTCCGTGACTGGGCTGGATTTCTTCTTGTAGTCCGTGATTGACTGTAGACCCTGACACATGCCTCTTGTGTCTGAGCCGTTGAATTGAGATTCTACTTTGTCTCTGTACTGACGCTTAGCTTGTTTGATAGCCTTGCGGAGGGAATAGCTGCACTGTTTGTATTCGGTCATGTTACCAGACACCTTGCCCTGATTAAAAGCAGTGGTTGGCGCTTTCAGTTTCACGCGAATGCTGCCATCAATTCACGGTTTCTGGTTAGGGAACGTTTTAATCGTTGCTATGGGAATGACATATTCAACGCACGTTCTAATGAACTCGCACACCGAATCAGCGTATTCGTCAATGTTATTGTCTGACGCAATACGAAACATGTCCCAGTCCACGTGATGGAAGCAGTCTTGGAGTGTGGAGTCAGTTTGGTCGGACCAGCGTTGGACAGACCTCAGCGTGGGAGCCTCTTGTTTTAGTTTCTGTCTGTAGGCAGGGATCAACAAAATGGAGTCGTGGTCAGCTTTTCCGAAAGGGGGGCAGGGCAGGGCCTTATATGCGTCGCGGAAGTTAGAGTAACAATGATCCAAGTCTTTCCACCCCTGGTTGCGCAATCGATATGCTGATAAAATTTAGGGAGTCTTTTTTTCAGATTAGCTTTCCACCTGGTCGTGCTGCTGCTCCAGTTTCAACTGTTCTGCCTGCGGCTAGGGAACCCTGACCTGTTCACCGGATGTGTTACCTTGTCCCGGACCCGCTACCTTGTCCTGGACCTGCTGTTTTTTACTCTCTCTCTACCGCACCTGCTGTCTCGACCTCTGAATGCTCAGCTATGAAAAGCCAACTGACATTTCCTCCTGAGGTACTGTTGTACACTCTACAAACACGGATTATTATTTGACCCTGCTGGTCGTCTATGAACATTTCAACATCTCGAACATCTCGAACAACATCTCTCCATCTGGCCTTAAATGGCCACGTACTCTTATAATCTCCACCCGGCACAGGCAGAAGAGGACTGGCCAACCTTCATAGCCTGGTTCCTCTCTAGGTTTCTGCCTTTCTAGAGTTTTTCCTAGCCAGTGTGCTTCTACATCTGCATTGCTTGCTGTTTGGGGTTTTAGGCTGGGTTTCTGTATAGCACTTTGTGACATCTGCTGATGTAAAAAGGGCTTTCTAAATACATTTGATTGATTGATTGATCTGCAGACGGACATCCCGTGATCGTTCTGATGAGAGGAGGGCGGGAGTATGAATTTATATTCATGCAGTATGTGCATGCAGATGCGGGTGGCGCGTGGTGTGTTCCTGTCAACATGTAAAGACGGTGACATACTAATCACAGGGCTTGGGGATGCCACCTGTCCAATGGGGTGACGGGTAAAGCCAGCCCGGACACACACACACACACACACACGCACACACAGTGTGTCTGTCCCCTCAGATAACTACCTGCGCCAGCAGTCACTCCTCTGACAACAAACAATATTCTGATAATCACTGTCTGTGTGATCGCGGTACTGCTCCTTGTGTCACAAAACTACTCTAGCCCTGCTGACTGCAGATCAGCTTGTCCACACTCTCTCTCTCTCTCTCTCTCTCTCTCTCTCTCTCTCTCTCGCTTTCTTCATTTATTTTCTCTCTCTCTCTCTCTCTCTCCTCTCTCTCTCTCTTTCTCTCTCTCTCTCTCTCTCTTTCTCTCTCTCTCTCTCTCTCTCTCTTTCTCTCTCCCTTTCTTCATTTATTTTCTCTCTCTCTCCCTCTCTCTCGCTCTCTCTCCATTTATTTTCTCTCTCTCTCTCTCTCTCTCTCTCTTTCTCTCTCTCTCTCTCTCTCTCTCTTTCTCTCTCTATCTCCCTTTCTTCATGTATTTTCTCTCTCTCTCTCTCTCTCTCTCTCTCTCTCTCTCTGTGTCTCTCTGTCTCTCTCTCTCTCTTTCTGTATTTCCTTTACTTTTTCTTTCTTGGCGTATCTGTCTCTCTATTTGTCTCTACACCTCACCGTGTGCCAGTCCATTATTTCTTACCCTACTTTTAATCTTCTTCATGCTTTTTTAGTCTTTCAGTTTTTATTGTTATTCCTTAGTTTTTGATCCCCTTATATTTGTTGTAAATATTTCTGGTTTTATTTTCATAGTTTTTTTATTTATGTTTTTTTTTGTGAAGCGCATTGCGTTGCATACAGATGTGAAATGTGCTTTATAAATAACGCTTGATTTAATTTCATGATGTAGTAATGGCTCTACCGACATCGTGCCTTGTGCATCTTTACATTTGCGGCAGGGGCACAGTCTCTGCCCTGCTTGTTTATTTTGTGGAGGATATTTTGACCCTTCTCTCTCCCTGTCCAGACCTACTGTTTGTTCCTGCTTCACCATGGCTAAGCCAGGCTAGACCGCTAAGCCTGACACCTGCCCCTCACTGACACCAAACCATTGGCTCCAGACTGATAAGAAACGACCCCAGTCTCATCTTTGACCCTTTGAATTCCAGGCTGACCTCAAAGCACCAACATCCAGACAAAACAATCACATCAATTACCCTTTAATGGCCCACTAACTTATATTTTATAAACATACGAGAAGGTGTTATGATCTTCAGCAAATGGTCACAGATGGGGGGCTGTATAATGTCGTGTGAGGCTAGTATGGTAAAATAACGTCAGTATGATGATAGTATCATTCAGATAAAGCTTAGGGTTTTTAGCCAGTTGTAGTTGTAAAGTGTCAGTTTCCCTGCAGTCTTTCACTACAGTATCTCCCTCTGCACTGCAGTCTCCATTGTCCCACAGTTGAACTGCGCTCACAGACAGACAAGCCAATACGCCGACGTCTGCGATTACGTCTGTCCCCAAAGCGGGTCTGGATCATTTTTTTCTCCCTTTTCCTCATTCCTATTATAACATTTGCCCTTCCTCATCCACCACGGCCCGACTAAAAGAGCGTTTAAGGCACACTTATTAAACGTAATCTAGTGAAGTTATTAAAACAAGCCAGTTTACCGAGAGCCAGAGCCCTGCCACAATTCAATTACCTGTGTAGCTGGAGGGAGAGCCAGGGTAGTGGGAGCGACAACTCCTTCTGCTTTTATAGCGCGGGAGAGGAGCCTCGTTAGCATGGCTTCAATTAACACAATGGAGCTGTGGCGGTAATGAATTGGTGGAGGATTGGCCTAGAGGAAAGATAGAGGTTAGCATGACTGTCTGTCTGTCCAGGTGAAATCCAGGTGAAAGATATGATCCCTTATCGATGTCACTTGTTAAATCCACCTCAATCATTGAGGATGAAGGGGAGAACACGGGTTAAATACGTTTTTTTTAAGCCTTGAGACAATTGAGACATGGATTGTATATGTGTGCCCTTCAGAGGGTGAATGGGCAAGACAAAAGACAAGTGCCTTTGAATGGGTATCGTAGTGGTTGCCAGGCGCAACACAGTTTGTGCCAAGAACTGCAATGCTGCTGGGTTTTACACACTCAACAGTTTCCCGTGTGTATCAAGAATGTTCCACCCAAAGGACATCCAGCCAACTTGACACAACTGTGGGAAGTATTTTAGTCAACATAGGTCAGCATCCTTGTGGAATGCTTTCGACACCTTGTCCATGCCTCGACGAATTAAGGCTGTTCTGAGGGCAAAAGGGGGAGGATGCAGCTCAATATTAGGAAGTTGTCCCCAATGTTTTGTACACTCAGTGTACAGTACTGTACAACAAAACCATCTCAAGCTATTGTTACAAGGTATTATTACAAGTACAACAAGTAATGTTGGATCTTACAGGCCTCACTCACTATGATCTATATAGCACTTATAAAATTAACCAATGCTGAAACATAGGTATTTGGCGAAAACCAATGAAGCTTTTGTCTATGCACATTTGTCGCCTGTGACCCTTACTTGGCAAGGTGGTTGCCTGGCTAGAGTATCTGTGTGTGTGTGGTTTCTCTGTTGCTCCCTGTGTAGCTGTGTGTGTGTGGTTTCTCTGTCGCTCCCTGTGTATCTGTGTGTGTGTGGTTTCTCTGTCGCTCCCTGTGTATCTGTGTGTGTGTGGTTTCTCTGTTGCTCCCTGTTTTGCTGTGTGTGTGTGGTTTCTCTGTCGCTCCCTGTGTAGCTGTGTGTGTGTGGTTTCTCTGTCGCTCCCTGTGTATCTGTGTGTGTGTGGTTTCTCCGTCGCTCCCTGTGTATCTGTGTGTGTGTTTACCTCTGTTTGTCCCAGCTCAGAGTGTCTCTTCCAGTGCCCAGGCTCTGTGGGTTATCGGTGTAATTGGATCAGCTCCCTGTCGTCTTGTCCCTGTGTTTGTTGATAGCCCCTGTTTTAATTTGGCCTTTGTCTCTAATCTGTGGTAGCTGGCCCCACTGCAGTAATCCTTCAGATATGTGGCAGACGGACTGGGTAGCCAAGGAGAAGCAGCCAAACGACGCAGCCCTGTTTGTAAGCCTCTGTAAATATGAATGGGGGATACTTAATGGGGAAAGGAGAAAGGGTGAGAGAATGTGTGTGTGTTTGTGTGTGTGTTTTCACAGTCCAGAGGTCAATCGGAGGTGAGGAACAGGTCATGGAAGTTGCCTGCAGGGTCAGAGGTTGTCTCGCCAATGTGCAGTCAGCCTTCATAAGGTCAGCTCTCAGGAGTGTTACTACTGAAACTCAGCACCACAGTGGCTACAGTCCTAGTCAAAGTAAAGCACTGTCCAGTCCAAGTGTCAACTTTAGGTAAACTTTCAAGCCATGCAGTTTAGAGCCCTTTTCACTCTAGGTTAAACTCACTTCTTTATGACCTCACTTTGTTCCTTATGCCTCGTTACAATTCAGTTTTAATCCCATTAATAATGTAATAAAACCATGATAGAGTTAATGAAAATAACACTGTTCTAAATGGTGATTCCCAGCCAATCACAGTGTAGCGCCCCCTTGCACTATTCTATCCTGCCAGCTACATACATGACATCATGGCCCAATAGAGCTGACCTCAGTACAGCTGTGCTCTGATTGGCTGAGAGAGAGCTGCTCTGTTCTCTGCCGTGATGATGTCATGGGACTCTGGCTGACCCCTCGGCATCAGATGTTTATCGGGGTGCTAGCCTGCGGAGAGGGCAGGGGGAGAGAGAGAGAGGGGGAGAAAGGGATGGAGGGTGGTGTTAGGGACAGAAATACGGGTTTTAGCCCCACACCTCGCGCACACAGCCTTGGTCTGCACTACTCATCTCCTTGGGAAAAAAAAAGAGAGAATCCCTGGTCCCAGCATGCTCTGCTCTGGGAAAGAGCCTAATTGAATTAGGGGAGAATGAGACCATCGAGAGTGATTTCACATGCTCGCCTAATGCCTTGAGATTCAATACTTAATCTTGGCAGGATCCCGTGCTGTTTTAAGCCAATACATTAAAACCATTGAGTGCATCGAGAAATGACAGCCATCGGATGTATGATGGTCTAATTCCCCCCTTCCCCTTTCACCTCCTCCATCTCACTAGGTAGCCCCCACTACTCCCCTTTCTGCTCAGGACACTGAGGTTGTAGACAGGCCTGAAGATAACAAAACATAAAATACCACCAGGGTCAGGTCCATTGTGTAAAGGGTTCTGTGACTCGACCACTCAATGACTCTGTGACAGTTTGGTTTAGTCTGTGAATGTTTTGTTTAGTCTGTGACTGTTTTGTTTAGTCTGTGACTGTTTGGTTTAGTCTGTGAATGTTTTGTTTAGTCTGTGACTGTTTTGTTTAGTCTGTGAATGTTTTGTTTAGTCTGTGAATGTTTTGTTTAGTCTGTGAATGTTTTGTTTAGTCTGTGAATGTTTTGTTTAGTCTGTGAATGTTTTGTTTAGTATGTGACTGTTTTGCAGTGGTGTAAAGTACTTAAGTAAAAATACTTGTTAGTACTACTTAAGTCATTTTTTGGGGTATCTGCACTTTACTATTTATATTTTTGACAACTTTTACTTTTTCTTCACTACATTCCTAAAAAAGTATGTACTTTTTACTCCATACATTTTCCCTGACAAGCAAAAGTACTTGTTACATTTTTAATGCTTAGCAGGACAGGAAAATGGCCTAATTCACACACTTATCAAGAGAACATCCCTGGTCCTCCCTACTGCCTCTGATTTGGTGGACTCACTAAACACATAAACACGCTTCATTTGTAAATTATGTCCGAGTATTGGACCATGCCCCTGGCTATCTGTAAATTTAAAAAACAAGAAACTGATGACATCTGGTTTGCTTTACATAAGGAATTTTGATACTTAAGTATACGTAAAACCAAATACTTTTAGACTTTTACTCAAGTGGTATTTTACTGGTTGACTTTCACTTTTACTTGATTAATTTTCTATTAAGGTATCTTTACTTTTACTCAAGTATGAATATTGGGTACTTTTTCCAACACTGTTGTTTTGTTTAGTCTGTGAATGTTTTGTTTAGTCTAACTCTTTTGTTTTTAATGTTTTGTTTAGTCGGTGAATGTTTTGTTTAGTCTGTAACTCTTTTGTTTTTAATGTTTTGTTTAGTCTGTGAATGTTTTGTTTAGTCTGTACCTCTTTTGTTTTTAATGTTTTGTAGAGTCTGTGAATGTTTTTGTTAAGTCTGTGAATGTTAAGTTTGTGACTCCCCTATTGTTTTGTTTTGCTCTATATTGTCTGTAACCGCTAGTGACGGATCACTGTTAGTGACTTTGTGGCAGTTTGTGCCCCTCAAGAAGGTTAACTCTGTACTGTCTGTAACTGACTGCTAGTACTAATCCCTAACTGTGGTGTCTGTGACTCACCTCCGTCTGCGACCTGTCTTTGTCTCAGCCCCTCAGAGCTGTGCTACCTCGTTGTGACTCATTGCAGTACTGTCTGTCTGTAGTGTGGTGCTGCTTCTGTCTCAGGCCCTCCTGCTGCGTCGGGCCTATTTGCCCTGTCGCCCCCCGACAGAGAGGCTCACTGGCCTGTTTGTTTTAATCAGAGCAGTGTTTGCCAAAGAGCTTTACCTCAGGAGATGGGAGGGAGTCCGTGTGTGTTCTCCTGTAATGCGAAGAGAACAGGACAGGATAGGGCAGAGGGAAGAATGTGTATAACCTGAGACTCCCTCACAACCTGAGTTTAACAAATCACATTAATAGGTACAGTGGCAATAACCATACTTTGGTAATATATTGGACGTATTGTACAGAATAGTACTATGCTATGGACTCTTTAATTGGGATTAAAACTAGACATGAATTATATGGATTTCGTTTAACACTGCACATCACCTTTCCAATGTCCTCTCTTGTCATCCTCAAAACCCCTTCTTCTCCTTTCTCCATCCCTGATTTGTTTGCTCTCCATTCTGCAGCATCTGCCAGACAGATTATCTTGCCTTCCCTGTCTACTTGTCCTCTCCTCTTTTCTGTCAGCCCCAGAGCCTGCATGGCCAAGGCATTGCACCCACCGTCAGGATGTTGCTCAATGCCATCGGCTCTGCTCCTACCGTCCCACCCCACGCCTCCCTTTGTCAATTCCACAAAGTTGATCCATATTCCAGTCATCCATCTGCCTGATCTTTCTCCCAAACAACAGGGCAAAGTAAGGGGAAGCAAGGGGAGATGTGATCCCATCCAGCCAGACAGCGTCCCCCCCTCCTTTAGTCAGAACAGAACTGCTGGAAGCCAGTGTTAGATCTTAATATCAAATTCAATCCCTACCTTCCTAAACCCCACAGACAGACAGCTTTTAGCCACATTTTGAACACAAAAGCTGGCGCTCTCTCCTTTGTAGCCCTAGCTTCCATTTAAGAAGGTGAGGGCGATGGGGGAGGTGGTGAGGGAGGGTAGAATCAATAAAGTGTCCTGGCTCTCAATCTTCCTGGCCTGCAGAGATGTTGGAAGGGTGTTGGAGGGGTGGTTGGGGGTGTTTTTGTCATTCATAAGCTTTGCTGACAAATCCTTGACATCATTTGGCGGATTGTATCGGTAACTTCTTTCCTCGCCGCAGAGGACAAATAGAAATCATTTATCTGTCTGTGTGCCATGGGGGTTGGATGAAGGTTGGATGGAGGTATGGGGGAGGGGTGGGAGAGAGAGGGAGAGAACGTTAGAGGGCCCTGCTGCCAACCCGTCCGGCCATGACATTGGTAGCTCAAGGTATTAGTGCAGAGGTTAAGGTCAGAGGTTACAGAGGGACATGCAGGTTAAGGGATGTGATTCTCACAGTAGATGGAGAGACAGAGAGAAGGCAGGCAAGTAGCAGACAGCTGCTGTTTCTTCAAGGCTGAACTTGAGGGCAGACACAGTTCAGGTTCCTCACACAGTGCTCACCTAAATGCCTAACTAACAAATCTAAACTTTGTTATCGACAAAAAAAATGAAATGTGATGAGCAACTGTCACCTGCCATGTTGGACTGACACCCACACAAACCCCCTTCCAACCTTGCGCCCCCACACAAGCATGCATGTTTTTAAAATATGCCCACTCACACAGCTCTGCATTCATGAATTCGGAAGGGTGGGCCGTGGCACCGGCTCAAAGGCTGAGGGGAAGTAGGGAGGAGGAAGGGGGAAATGTTTAAGGAGAGGTGGGAGGAGAGCTAGCTTTTCCTGCCCACTGTTTTGACAGTTGTGGTCTTGAGAGGGAATGCTAAATCTCTTGATCTGCCATAATTAAGAAGAAAAACACAACTTTGGATATTTTCATGTCCTAATCCGCCACTGCACTAGCACTACATCTGAACTGCATTGGAGAGAGAGAGAGAGAGAGAGAGAGAGAGAGAGAGAGAGAGAGAGAGAGAGAGAGAGACAGACAGACAGACAGACAGACAGACAGAGAATTGGCAGAAGCAAGACAGAGAGGGTGATAGAAGCTGGAAAGCTAGATGCCAGTTCAGTTCCTGGGTGTGTAATTTTGTCCGTGAAAGTGTGTCAGGTGTCGGTCCATGTGTGTTGCTGTTTTGAGAGAAAGGATGAGACACTGTTAATCGCAGTATGTGTCTGTGGCTGGGGTTTATTTTAGAAGTGAACTCTATTTGGGTGCTGGGGTTTAGATGGAGGCAGAGGGGGGAGTGAGACTGGTAGTCTGAGTTGACTGGGCTAATTATCTTTATCCATGATGGGCCGCTGTGAAAGGTCAGGAGTTTTAAGTGTCTGGGACTCTCTGACTGACCACCACCACTCTGGGTGCTCACAACATAGCTCTCTTACCTCTATCCTCTCTCCCTCTCGCTCTCTCTCCCTTTCTTTCTCTTTCTCTCACTTTTATCCATCATCTTCTGTTTCTCTCTTTCTGTCTTTCTCTCCTTTCATCTGTTAATCTCTAACTATTTTTCTCCCTCTCTTTTTCACTTTCTCTCTCACTCCTTGACTGGGCTCCCTCAATAACCCAGTAGTTCACCAAACAGAGTGCAACGGACCTGCAGAATGTTTGTTTTCTTATCAAAGCCTTCATACAAATACAGAGAGAGAACCAAAATCCACCTCCCTCCCTTTTCATGGGTTTTGTGTTCGCTGCGTGTCTGATTCTAAATTCAAGTGCTTATTTTTCTGCCATTTCTTTGCGATTCTGAGGTTGCACCATGCGTTAATGTGTTGTCGGAAAGCAAGGGGGTTTGGGGGGAGGCGTTTGGGAGAGAGGTGCATTAGGCTACCCCCTGCCAGTCTGTGGTAAGCCCTGCTGCCGTGTACCTGTTGGCAGCTGCCGGTACCTCCGTGGTAACACATATCGCCGGCGTCTCACTCGCTCTGAGCACGTGCAGTAGAGAGTGAAGATGGAGCAGAGCCCCAGAGATGAGCCAGTTGGAGGGGCGGGGCTGCGACAGAGACAAAGGGGGTCCTGTCCACATGCCCGTCAAAAACAGACCAAATCCTCTACCTCATTAGATATCATTAATAGTGGGGCTGTCTACACCTCTGACGAATAATGGGATCACTCTTTTCTCCCCCCTGAATGTAATTCGCACCAACTAGCATGTTTAGCGCATTGTAATATTATATGTTCATACACTTTAACTCACCTTTTACGATTACAGTATTTTGTCAAAACACACTTTGGGAAGAAAAAAGTATTCCCTGATGGTCCAAATTCACTGGTAGCCACAGAATGAGAAAATGTATTGTGAATAGGAGAGGAATGAGGGAGTGAGAGAGAGAAAGTTGTGAGTGGCAAGGACAAGGTCAAGGTCAGAAGTATGCTCTCAGAGAGGAAAGAGGGCTTCCTGGTACCGGCCTTTATTCCTGCCAGCAATTGTTGTGCCGTATCATCCTGTGCATCCAACTTCATCAACCTTCTGCTCGCCTCTCAAGGAGATAGGATTCAAGCCCTGACATGAATTAGCCCCCAGATTGACTTGATATTGCCATGCCCAAGGGACGATGGGTAAAACATACCCCCTTTTTGATTTTTTGCCCTCTGCTCATTTTATTTCTCCCTTTGCCTTTCCCCCTCTCCCCCTGTCCCCCTCTCCCCCTCTCTTTCCTTCTTCCTCTCAATCTCCCTCCTTCTCCTTCTCCCCCTCTCCCCCTCCCCCTCACTTTCCCTCTTCCTCTCAATTTCCCTCCTTCTCCTTCTCCCCCCATCCCCTCTCCCCCTCTCTTTCCCTCTTCCTCTCAATCTCCCTCCTTCTCCTTCTCCCCCATCCCCTCTCCCCCTCTCCCCCTCTCTTTCCCTCTTCCTCTCAATCTCCCTCCTTATCCTTCTCCCCCATCCCCTCTCCCCCTCTCCCCCTCTCCCCATCACTTTCCCTCTTCCTCTCAATCTCCCTCCTTCTCCTTCTCCCCCTCTCCCCCTCACTTTCCCTCTTCCTCTCAATCTCCCTCCTTCTCCTTCTCCCCCCATCCCCTCTCCCCCTCTCCCCCTCACTTTCCCTCTTCCTCTCAATCTCCCTCCTTCTCCTTCTCCCCCTCTCCCCCTCACTTTCTCTCTTCCTCTCAATCTCCCTCCTTCTCCTTCTCCCCCCATCCCCTCTCCCCCTCTCCCCCTCTCCCCCTCACTTTCCCTCTTCCTCTCAATCTCCCTCCTTCTCCTTCTCCCCCTCTCCCCCTCACTTTCCCTCTTCCTCTCAATCTCCCTCCTTCTCCTTCTCCCCCTCTCCCCCTCACTTTCCCTCTTCCTCTCAATCTCCCTCCTTCCCCCTCTCCCCCTCTCCCCCTCACTTTCCCTCTTCCTCTCAATCTCCCTCCTTCTCCTTCTCCTCCTCTCCCCCTCTCCCCCTCACTTTCCCTCTTCCTCTCAATCTCCCTCCTTCCCCCTCTCCCCCTCTCCCCCTCTCCCCCTCTCCCCCTCACTTTCCCTCTTCCTCTCAATCTCCCTCCTTCTCCTTCTCCCCCTCTCCCCCTCTCCCCCTCACTTTCCCTCTTCCTCTCAATCTCCCTCCTTCCCCCTCTCCCCCTCTCCCCCTCTCCCCCTCACTTTCCTTCTTCCTCTCAATCTCCTTCCTTCTCCTTCTCCTTCTCCCCCCATCCCCTCTCCCCCTCACTTTCCCTCTTCCTCTCAATCTCCCTCCTTCTCCTTCTCCCCCCATCCCCTCCTCTGGTTGTTTTCCCTTGTGCCTCTTGTCAGTCACCTGTCTCTGCGACATCCCTCTGACGGACAGGCGCCGCTGGGTTCTGACGGGGTAATTTTCTCAGAATTGACAAAAACGGGCCAGCATCAAAGATGGCAGCTGTGCCGTGCTGAAGGGATTGCATTAAGAGCAGCGAGAGGAGAGAGGTCCATTTCCATTCATCACCACAACTGACAGTTGAACCACAGATATTTTCCTTCTTTTTTTACTACTTTTTTTCTGTCTTCCTTTTGTGTTTAGATATTTTTATTTGCACTGGGGGGGGGGGGGGGGGGGGAGTAGGAGTCATCTCCAGAGCCCCGGCTTCATTATTTCATTATTGGAGGTAGGGTCTAAGGGAGATGACACACATACTCACACTCACACACGGCTACACACATTTAAAAGTTTTATCTGTGTTCTCCTCTGAGCTCTTACTATTTCATCTCAAACCAAAGAGTGGGTCTTTGTGCAGACAGGTGATATCAGCCCCAGTCCTGAGCTCTCACACATTCCCCACAACAAATGTCAAGAGAAAACATGTAACTCCTCAAATACAGAGACGGCCATGGCCACCGCTGTAGGGACTCAACACTGCTTGAAGTCAGGTGCTGCTCTCCTGATCATGTCAGAGAGGGGTGTTTCAGGCTGGATTGCTCACAGCCCCATACTTGCAGAGAGGTATACTCAGTACAGCAGGACAGGCTGAGGGGCATAGGCTAGTCACATGATAGTTTGGAATGTGTTTGTGCGTGTGTGTGTTTGTCTGTGTGTGTCCCCCACAGTCCTTCCTGCATTGGGCTCAGGGATAAAACATGTAGTGCTGACCCAACACAGGAATCCCAGGAAAAAGGTGTGGCAGGGGTATTGAGGGGGATCCATGGCAATGTTTATCGACAGAGTGGCTCCCTGCTCATCTTTCGCTGTCGGGCGGCGGATGATTTCTCACCGATCTATTGATCTCACACTGGGGACTCATTCATTACAGGCTGACTAGCAGCAGATGAACCAGACGTTATTGCTGAGCAGGGCCTTCTCTCTCCCCCCCTCTAATACCACACAGGTCAATCCTAGGACCTATGCATATCTAAGAGCAATGCTGTACAGTGTGTCTTACTCAGCGTTTCCACACCCAGCACACATTCCACAACAGAAATCTGGACCATGAGGGGTCATTTTCAGAAGAATGCTTGTTGATGTCCATAAGCCCTGACATTGCTGAGTAAAGTTGAGATAGACTTGTATGTTTTTAATGAGAGTAAAGGAGTTTTACAACATGTTGTCCCATGGTTTGAGTAATGTCATGATTTGACATAGGCAGTGGCAAAGGCAGCTGGCTGAGAATACATTGAGCACTGCTCTCAAGTGTTCTCATGCATTTTTCCACATTCATATGATTTCATACATCCAGTTGCAGTCCTCTGATGAATACTTGAGTATTTCTCAGTGATATCTTATATTCGGAGGCATTTTTCAATGGTCTGACATACACTGAGTTTACAAAACATTAAGGAGACTCCGAATAGCTTGTTCCATCTCATCCCACAGATGCTCAATTGGATGGAGATCTGGTGACTGGGCAGGCCACTGCAGTGAAGCCGAATTGACTTTCATGTTTGTGGAACCATTCCTGGACAATCCTAGCCTTGTGGCATGGGGCATTATCGTGTGGGAAAAAATCCTTTGGCAGATCGATACACTGCTGCCATGAGGGGAAGCACCTGATTGGCAATGATGTTCAGATATCCGTTGGTTGGCATTCAAACGTTGCTCCACTTCTATCAAGGGGCCCAATGTGTGCTCTGAAAACACCACAGCATCACACCACCACCACCAGCCTGTAATATTGACATGATGGACGTATGTACTCATGTGGTTTTCTCCATACCCTAGTTCTCCCATCAGCATGAAACAGCAGGACCAGGGATTTATCAAACCAGGCAATGTTTTTCCAATTCTCCAGTGTCCAGTGTTTTTGTTTCTTAGCCCATTACAACCACAGTTTCTTGTTGTTTTTTTTGCTGAAAGAAGTGGAACTCTGTAAGGTCAAGGTACAACGAGTTGGGCATTCTTTTATGGGCCTATAGGCACCAATGTTGTACTGGACTGTCAGTTGACTAAATGTAGCCTGAGCCCTTTTGGACTACTGGCTGGATGTCCTTTGGGTGGTGGACCCTTCTTGATACACACAAAAAACTGTTGAATGTGAAAAACCCAGCAGTGTTTGTGCACTCAGTGTATAGTGTAATGCAATTCTCAGTACGCTTCTATATTCTCCTATACTTCTCAGTAATCAAATACACTGAGTGCATAAAACATTGGGAACACCTGCTCTTTCCATGACATAGACTGACCAGGTGAATACAGGTGAAAGCTATGAAAGCTATCACCTGTTAAATCCACTTCAATCAGTGTAGATGAAGGGGAGGAGACAGGGTAAAGAAGGATGAATGGGCATGGCAAAATATTTAAGTGCCTTTGAACGGGGAATGGTAGCAGGTGCCAGGCACACCAGTTTGAGTGTGTCAAGAACTGCAAAGCTCCTGGGTTTTTCATGCTCAACAGTTTCCTGTGTGTATCAAGCATGGTCCATCACCAAGACATTTTGACACAACTGTGGGAAGCATTGGAGTCAACATGGGCCAGCATCCCTGGTGAACACTTTCGACACCTTGTAGAGTCCATGCCTCAACAAATTGAGGCTGTTCTGAGGGCAAAAGGGGGTTAAACTCAATATTAGGAAGGTGTTCCTAATGTTTTGTACACTCAGTGTATAAAATCATGTATTTATCTGTAGCCCTACATATTCTCAAGTATCTCTCCGAGCTCTGCTACATAATAATGCTGTGATATGTGATAGGAGCTTGTAGAGATCTTCTCCTGACCAAGTGGAGACCACCTCAGACATGCAGGTGTATTTCCCCTGAGACCCTGTCACATTCCGCCCTGTCCTGCACACACAGCCATCTCCAACTGGGTCCCCAGAGTATCTCAGTCCAGAGTACAACCAATAACCCCCACCCCACACACACACAAACCCTCATCATTCCACAACACACACAACATCACAGAGACGCCCATGCCCACAAGCACACACACACACACACACACACACACACACACACACACACACACACACACACACACATTAATGCTTTTAAATGGGAGCTTTCCACCCAGTCACAAATCTCAACTCCAATTGTCACAATGAACTACACAGATGTAGGACAAGCACATAGTGTCCCTTTAGAGATTAACTACACAGATGTGGGACAAGCACATGTTGTCCCTTTAGAGATGAACGACACAGATGTGGGACAAGCACATAGTGTCCCTTTAGAGATGAACGACACAGATGTGGGACAAGCACATAGTGTCCCTTTAGAGATGAACGACAGATGTGGGACAAGCACATAGTGTCCCTTTAGAGATGAACGACACAGATGTGGGACAAGCACATAAATCAAATCAAATTGTATTTGTCACATACGTACATATGATTAGCAGATTTTAATGTGGGTTTAGCGAAATGCTTGTGCTTCTAGCTCTGACAGTGCAGTAATATCTAACATGTAATATAACAATTCCCCAACAACTATCTAATACACACACATCTAAAGGGGTGAATGAGAATATGTACATGTAAGTATATGGATGAGCGATATAGGTGCAATAGATGTATATACTGTACTTTATACCATGTGATTAGAGTAATGTAAGATATGTAAACATTATTAAAGTGGCATTATTTGGAGTGCATTGCATTAAGTCATCCATTAAGTCATCCATTTATTAAAGTGGCCAGTGATTGGGTCTCAATGTAGGCAGCAGCCTCTCTGAGTTAGTGATGGCCTTGAGTTAGTCTGATGGCCTTGAGATAGAAGCTGTTTTTCAGTCTCTCGGTCCCAGCTTGATGCACCTGTACTGACCTCGCTTTCTGGATGGAAGCAGGGTGAACAGGCAGTGGCTCAGGTGGTTGTTGTCCTTGATGATCTTTTTGACCTACCTGTGACATCGGGTGCTGTAGGTGTCCTGGAGGGCAGGTAGTTTGCACCCGGTGATGCGTTGTGCAGACATGGTTGATGAACTACACAGATGTGGGACATGCACATGGTTGGCCCTTCAGAGGTACATTTTTCTCCCCCTCCTTTTTTGCTCTTCCTTTTCTTTCGCTGCCCGGGCACCAGGAAAGAAGGACACCTGCTTAACGATAAAATAATGAATGTCATTTTGAGGCAGAAGCGAGGAGGAGGGAGGGATGGTGCAGGGGCGTGAGGGTAGGAAGTGCATTACCGCGCCGGCAAATGTCCCTCGTGCCAGGGAGTAAATTTGAGTGAAGCCGTGCGATTTGACATAATTTACTCAGAAATCCCTAATTTGTCAGCATTAATATTTCAGCCCCAGCATTGCCTGTCACAGGGTTGCCGAGAGATGACTGATCAATCTACTGTATAAAACAGCCCAGGCTAATTTATTGAATATTTATGTGCAATGTCATGTGCAGGGACCGCGGGTTAAATTTATTTCACACTGTGTCTGCTCTGCTTTGCTCTGCCTGCTCTGCTCTGCTCTAACTGCCCTGCCCTGCCCTGCCCTGCCCTGCCCTGCCCTGCCCTGCCCTGCCCAGCCCTGCTCTGCTCTGCTCTGCTCTCCCTGCTCTGCTCTGCTCTGCCTGCTCTGCTCTGCTCTCCCTGCTCTGCTCTAACTGCTCTGCTCTGCTCTGCTCTCCCTGCTCTGCTCTGCTCTGCCTGCTCTGCTCTGCTCTCCCTGCTCTGCTCTCCCTGCTCCTGCTCTGCTCTGCCTGCTCTGCTCTGCTCTCCCTGCTCTGCTCTCCCTGCTCTGCTCTGCTCTCCCTGCTCTGCTCTGCTCTGCTCTGCTCTCCCTGCTCTGCTCTCCCTGCTCTGCTCTGCTCTGCCTGCTCTGCTCTGCTCTGCTTTTCTCTGCTCTGAACTTTTTCTAACTACTATTTAAGTGTTTTAGAGAATATGAAAAATGTGTAATGATGCTGTACACACAGTCTTCTGCCTGTCAATGAGGAGTGCATGTCAGCAAATGGCTCTTAGTGGAAGTACTCACACACATCTCTGTCAACCCCCTGCCCTTTAAATGAGTGTGATCTGCCATGTTGCTATTGAGTTCCTGTGATTCACTGTGCTGTAGGGGTTCGTCATAGTCCCCTGAGTTTTCTTCAATTCCGATGTGTATAATTGTCATTGTCTGCTCGGCGCATTGCACCTGACTTATGCCTTCAGTGTCGATAGCTCCTCTGTATAGTACACAATGTGTGTATTTATTTACTGTCTCGGAAAATCTGTCCTTTTGATGCTTACAAGCAGCCACCCCAGCCACACAATAGGCATTTAGCACGGACTGCATAATCATGACATCATATTAGGGGAAGGTGCTGGGACAGCAGCACAGCAGCAAAATAAAGGAGTAGAAAGAACAGCTGAAACATCCGTCCTTCACAACCGCCCATGAAGATCATTGTGACTAAGAATGAATTAGTACCACTGAAACATTGCATAGTGGCGTTAGTGGGGAAATCAGCGTCGCCTGGTATGGAGGACTGTGTTGTTGTCAGTACTGGGGAAAGGTGGGTTCAATGTCTCCACTGTGGTGTGTGTTGTTGTTGCACGTAGCTTTCTGGTGGCCGGGTCCCTGGCCCGATGGTCTAGTGTTTCTACAGTACAATGAGCAAATCTATTCCTCCTCCAGCGCTCCACAGTATTAGCCCCTCCAATACCCTCATTATACCGTCACTAATTACAAATTCTCAAGTCAGAGCCAAGCATTAGAGTAAGACAGTGCAGTGAGCATATGGCATAATATGCTATTAATGAACACTCTAAATTCAAACTCAGGTCAGCTGCTCGCGCCACGCACGTGTCACTGATCCAACAGGGGAAAGGGAGGGGGGAGGGGGGGAGTGAATGGTGACCTTCTTTTAAAATGCACAGACTGATCTGGAGGAAAGGCAGCGTATCGGGCTCATTGTTTTACTTGTTTAATTTTGGCCAGCAATTATTGATACAGTATTGTGATGCCGTGAGTGGGAGGGGCTTCTTATAGGAACAAAAGTGAAGATGATTTTTTCTGTTATTACCTGGTGCCTTTTTCCTGCATGGTGGCTGTCTCTGGTTCTGTCTCTGCCTCTGTCTCTGCTTCTGTCTCTGCTTCTGTCTCTGCTTCTGTCTGGTTCTGTCTCTGCTTCTGTCTGGTTCTGTCTCTGCTTCTGTCTCTGCTTCTGTCTCTGCTTCTGTCTCTGTTTCTGTCTCTGCATCTGTCTCTGCTTCTGTCTCTGCTTCTGCCTCTGTTTCTGTCTCTGGTTCTGTCTCTGGTTCTGTCTGGTTCTGTCTCTGCTTCTGTCTGGTTCTGTCTCTGCTTCTGTCTCTGGTTCTGTCTCTGCTTCTGCCTCTGTTTCTGTCTCTGGTTCTGTCTCTGCTTCTGTCTGCTTCTGTCTCTGCTTCTGTCTCTGCTTCTGTCTCTGCTTCTGTCTCTGGTTCTGTCTCTGCTTCTGTCTCTGCTTCTGTCTCTGCTTCTGTCTCTGGTTCTGTCTCTGCTTCTGTCTGGTTCTGTCTCTGCTTCTGTCTGGTTCTGTCTCTGCTTCTGTCTCTGCTTCTGTCTCTGTTTCTGTCTCTGCTTCTGTCTCTGCTTCTGTCTCTGCTTCTGTCTCTGCTTCTGCCTCTGTTTCTGTCTCTGGTTCTGTCTCTGGTTCTGTCTGGTTCTGTCTCTGCTTCTGTCTGGTTCTGTCTCTGCTTCTGTCTCTGGTTCTGTCTCTGCTTCTGCCTCTGGTTCTGTCTCTGGTTCTGTCTCTGCTTCTGTCTGCATCTGTCTCTGCTTCTGTCTCTGCTTCTGTCTCTGTTTCTGTCTCTGTTTCTGTCTCTGGTTCTGTCTCTGCTTCTGTCTCTGCTTCGGTCTCTGGTTCTGTCTCTGCTTCTGTCTCTGGTTCTGTCTCTGGTTCTGCCTCTGGTTCTGTCTCTGCTTCTGTCTCTGCTTCTGTCTCTGGTTCTGTCTCTGGTTCTGTCTCTGCTTCTGTCTCTGGTTCTGTCTCTGCTTCTGTCTCTGCTTCTGTCTCTGGTTCTGTCTCTGCTTCTGTCTGGTTCTGTCTCTGGTTCTGTCTCTGGTTCTGTCTGCTTCTGTCTCTGGTTCTGTCTCTGTTTCTGTCTCTGGTTCTGTCTCTGCTTCTGTCTCTGGTTCTGTCTCTGGTTCTGTCTCTGGTTCTGTCTCTGCTTCTTTCTCTGCTTCTGTCTCTGGTTCTGTCTCTGCTTCTGTCTCTGCTTCTGTCTCTGGTTCTGTCTCTGGTTCTGTCTCTGCTTCTTTCTCTGCTTCTGTCTCTGGTTCTGTCTTTGCTTCTGTCTCTGCTTCTGTCTCTGGTTCTGTCTCTGCTTCTGTCTGGTTCTGTCTGGATCTGTCTCTGGTTCTGTCTCTGCTTCTGTCTCTGGTTCTGTCTCTGGTTCTGTCTCTGGTTCTGTCTCTGAGTATTTATATCCTTTAACGTCATTTTTGTAGTCTCTCTTCCTCTCCAGGGGAAAGCTAGGCTATTTTGATTCCCTGTTAGAACAATTTGGGAAACAAGTTGCGGCTGTCCCGCACCTCCTCTCTGTGCTTGCCATTTTACTGTGGAGAGAGATGGATTTTTTTGTATTTCTTAAATTAACTGGGGAAGAGGAGAGATGCAAATAGACACATTTAGCGTGGTAGATGTGTGTGAGAGATGGCACGTTCAGTTTGGATATCAATTTGTGAGTAAATCTGCAGAGATGATCTCGTCTAGACAAATGAAGGACAGAGGGAGGAGGAGAAGGTTAGAAATTGAGAAGAAAAATCCACCTTTTCCACTACAAGGAACTGTTCTGTTTACTCCTAGTCTTTGGATAAATTACTGCACTGAGACACTAAGGTCTGTATTCAGTTAAAATCACTTTCTCACTTTGTTGTTTTCACTTACCCTTGAAACCCAACCACTTGTTTGGATTGAACCTAGCATCTACAATACCTCTAATGTCTTCACTATCAATAGCTCCCCCAGCATGGTGACCCTGACTCATCGTTCAGTGGTAAACAAAATAGGTGCAAGTGACATTGACATTGACTCAGGTAAACGTTGTATTCCAGTTACTGTGCTACATAAAACTCCCTTCTCTTGAATCTGGGGGCTGGGGAACATGAGACTGCACAGGGGCCTCTCTCTGAACCTCTCCCCAGGGATGATGACTTTCACTGGGCATCCATGCTGGCCCCCTGTCCTGGGCCCTGTGGAGCTCCGAGCTCCAGGGGGGCAGTTTGTTTTAAGAGGCTTAATCCTCCAAAACAGCTGCCTGAGATCAGGTCTCAGATCAGTGCAGGGGGATCAGGGAGAAGAGGAGAGGGCTGAGAGGGTTGCAGGTGCAGACTCCAGAGCAGATGTTGGTTTAAGCTAACGAATGGGGACGTTCAGACAGACAACACAGCCAACACTAACTGTGTTCACAGCCAACAACACTCAAACTGGTGTAATAGTCAATGCTTGCAGGGTCTATTTGTATGGGGGGAGGTGGGGGGGATTCCACACCATTTGTGTTTTATTGATTTTCTTTTTCATACTGAAGAAAATCTGGTTTTGTGTGTCTGCGTGTGTCTATGAATGTGTGGCAGCTCTGTGTGTATGAATATGCCTGTATGCTTCAGTGCAAGTGTGCGAGAGACAGACAGACAGACAGACAGACAGACAGACAGACAGACAGACAGACAGACAGACAGACAGAAGCGGGAAATGAGACAAACACAGTAACATGGGGAAGGTGGAGGTGGGTGAGACAGAGTGGATTCAGCGTGGAACAGCTTGATTTGAGAAAAAAAGGTCATCCTTGTCCTGGAGTAAGCTGAATTTATTGTGTTGGGGCCGCCACAGAGGACTGATAAAAACGACCTCAATAAAATCAGCACAGCCTATGCAATATGCAAATGATTCCATAAAGGATTGATGGATGTGAGGAGGGAGGTGGAGGAGGGAGAATGGGGGAACGGACACTTAACGGCGGAGCGGACAGCGTGCCCTGGCCCATCACTCTTTATGCCAGCGCCCTTTATGTACACGCCCGCCCCCTTCCTGTGCCCCCGCTGCCCTCCCGATAAGGCAAAGGGGAGTGCCACCTGTGGAGGGGTCACCCCTAGTGAAGGTGAGGGCAGATGGCGCTGCTATTCACCCAACCCCCCCACCCACCACTACCAAGGCTCCAGTGGCCAGGCTGGGATGGACTGTAGTGGTGGGGGAGGAGGATAGAGAAGCATGGAGCTACCTTTTAAGGTAACCAGTGCAGTTATGATAATGGATTGTGTTCATATACTGTAGCCAAACCCGTTTTTTTTCATGTGTGAAAGAGAGGAGAACTCACCCCATTCACTTATTACTAAGAAAGAAAAAGGTAGAACAATAGGGATAAGGAAATAAATGAGGGGATGAAAACATGCTCAAGCAAGTGAGGTGGAAGGCAGCCATACAGCAGAGGCTAAAAATGCAGAGTGCTGCGATGCTCGTGGACGCTGGCATCCCTGGGTTGGCACGCGGGTCTGCCAAGTTGTAGGATTTACCTTGGTTCCCTCAGGCCAACGACATGAAAAGTCTCTATCGTCTGGAGGAGCCCCGTGGCAAGCTACAGATCCCATTGTCTGGTGTATGGAAATGGGGAAATGCTATGGGGAGGGGGAAATGCTATGGAGAGGGGGAAATGCTATGGAGAGGGGGGAATGCTATGGAGAGGGGGGAATGCTATGGAGAGGGGGGAATGCTATGGAGAGGGGGAAATGCTATGGAGAGGGGGGAATGCTATGGAGAGGGGGAAATGCTATGGAGAGGGGGGAATGCTATGGAGAGGGGGGAATGCTATGGAGAGGGGGAAATGCTATGGAGAGGGGGAAATGCTATGGAGAGGGGGGAATGCTATGGAGAGGGGGGAATGCTATGGAGAGGGGGAATGCTATGGAGAGGGGGAATGCTATGGAGAGGGGTCAATTCTATGGAGAGGGGGGAATGCTATGGAGAGGGGGGAATGCTATGGAGAGGGGGGAATGCTCTGGAGAGGGGGAATGCTGTGGAGAGGGGGGAATGCTATGGAGAGGGGGGAATGGAGATGAGGAGAGCAGGAGGAGGCCGAGAGAGAGATGAGGAGAGCAGGACAAAGGTGAGAGGGAGATGAGCTAACGGTTTATGGACCAGAGCCAAGTTGGGGAGAGAGCGGGAGGAGAGAGATGGTGATTGAGTGAGATAGAACGAAGGAAGGAGAATGGTGATATGTATATGTGTGTGTGTGTGTGTGTGTGTGTGTGTGTGTGTGTGTGTGTGTG